>NW_024067780.1:277500-570000 GCF_009389715.1 Phoenix dactylifera | reverse complement strand
CCCTTGTCTCGATGTTAGTGGTGAATTCCTTGCCCTAGGTTCTCCCAAACTGATATCTTTTTAATTGCATTTTGCTTTATTAAAAATTCCTTAGTTTAATTTTCTTCACCAACTCTTTCTTTTTAAATATTTTATTTTTTTAAAAAAAAAAAAAACAACTGTAGCCCAATCTCTGTGGATCGATACCCGTAATCACTATCCTACCAGATACGTGCTATTGCGTGGTCTTTAAAGTTGACTATCATGTAGGAAGTCACCATGGTGATGAAGGTAGACCCCAGTTATGACACTTCGACAATACTTACATCCCACTAGGACTAGTCAACCTTCATGCATGATTATTCCTAAAAATGTAGGACACTTTGAAATCAAACCAGGAGTAATTCAATTGCTGCCAAAGTATAATGGAATGGAATCCGAGAACCCTTATCTTCACCTTAAGGATTTTGAGGAAATTAGCATCACATTTAGAGTGCCAAATGTATCGGAAGATGTCCTTAAATTAACCTTGTTTCCTTTTTCCTTGAAGGATAAAGCCAAGACATGGCTGAACTCCTTGAGACCAAGATCGTTAGGAACATGGCATGATATGCAAAGAGAATTTTTAAAAAAGTTCTTTCCCGCACAAAGGACTAATTTTTTGAAAAGGCACATTAGTAATTTTCAACAAAAAGACCATGAAACATTTTATGAATGCTGGGAGAGATTTAAAGATTTGCTACTCTCTTGTCCTCATCATGGGTTTGAAACATGGAGAACCATTAGTTTCTTTTACGAGGGATTGTCTCCACAATTAAAACAATTTATAGAGACTATGTGCAATGGTCTATTTCTGGAAAAGCAACCCGATGAGGCATGGGACTATTTAGACTCTCTCGCAGAGACTGCACAATTATGGGATACAGGGGATAGAGTGAATAAACCTTTGCCTAAGACTACTAGCATTCCACACGGGGGCCTTTACAACCTTAATACTCAGGATGATATTCAAGCTAAAATGGCAGCCCTTACTAGGAAGGTAGAGAAAATTGAACTTAGAAGGACTGAACCCGTCAAGACCGTAGAGCATAACAACGAGTGTTGTAGGATTTGCGAGATGCCTGGCCATCTCATCACTGATTGCCCCACAATACCCGCATTCAAGGAAGTCTTGCACGATCAGGCCAATGTTATGAATACCTATCAAAAATCTTTCAATAATCCTTTTTCGGGTACTTACAACCCTGGATGGAAGAACCATCCAAATTTCAGGTGGAGGAATGACCAACCTCAACAAGTATATAACCCAACTCCTCCACCTCCGCACCCTCATTATGCACATGCACCCCCTCAAAAATCCAGTCTCGAAGAAACTTTGCAATCTTTCATGCAAGGTCAAACTAAAATCAATGATGACTTAAGAAATCAACTGACAACGCTGACCACTACTTTAAGTGCTCAAGAGAAGGGTAAGCTACCAGCTCAACCACAACCTAATCCTCAAATCTATGGCGGTAGTAATGCATCATCTTCAACTTCACATAAAGAGCAAGCAAAGAGTATAATAACTTTGCGAAGTGGAAAGATTATTGACCGACCAGTCCCAGAACAAACACAAGTCATACCTGATTCTGACCCTCCCAAGACAAAAGAAAAGGATAACGAAGAAACTGAAGCACCAACATCTACTGAAAAAATCAAATGTCCTTTTCCTGCACCATTTCCACAAAGATTAAAGCCCTTGCAAAAGCTTGAACCAAACTCTGAAATTCTTGAGCTTTTTAAGCAAGTAAAAATCAATGTACCTCTTCTTGATGCAATCAAACAAGTGCCTTCATATGCAAAATTTTTAAAAGATTTATGCACTGTCAAGCGTCGTTTAAATGTCAAGAAGAAGGCATTTTTGGCTGAAAATGTAAGTGCAATTTTACAGCATAACATTCTCCCTAAATATAAGGATCCAGGTTGCCCAACTATCTCGTGCATCATTGGCAATTTTAGGATTGAGCGAGCATTGTTAGATTTAGGAGCGAGTGTGAATTTGTTGCCATATACGGTATATGAGCAACTTGGTTTGGGTGAGTTGAAGCCAACAACTGTGACCTTACAATTAGCTGACCGGTCAGTGAAGGTCCCTAGAGGGATTATCGAAGATGTGTTGGTCCAAGTAGACAAGTTCTATTTTCCTGTCGACTTTATCTTACTGGACACACATCCGGCTTCCAATTCACCATCTCAGATTCCAGTCATCTTAGGACGTCCATTCCTTGCAACTTCTAATGCATTGATCAATTGTAGGAATGGTATCATGAAGCTTTCTTTTGGCAATATGACTTTGGAACTGAACGTCTTTAGTATAGGCAAACAACCCAGTGATCATGAAGAAAGTAAAGAAGTTGAATGGGTTGAAACCATTGCGGAAGAATATTTGTTAAAAGAAACATTTACTGAATCGGCCGACAATGGTTTGATAGATTGGTGTTCTGAAGGTACTGCTGATGATATGGTCCCACCTATTTTAGATAACTCGGATGTCATGATGGTCAATGGGTGGAGACCAAGAATAGAGGAATTTGAACAGTTGCCACCTCTAAAAGCAAAGATGTACCATCCCATGAACAAACACCTAAGCTCGAGTTGAAACCTTTACCGAAGGAACTCATGTATGCCTTTCTTGGATCCAAGGACACATTTCCTATAATCATCTCATCTGATCTGGATCATGCCCAAGAAAGAAAATTACTTGGTGTTCTAACGAAATATAAGGGAGCTTTAGGATGGTCTATTGCCGACTTGAAGGGGATTAGCCCTTTAATTTGCCAAAAACTTGATGCAAAAATAAAATTGTTCTCCCAAGTGCAGGAGAATCGCACAAGTAGTAAAATCTCGGAAGTCCGAGGTCGAATCCTCAGGGAACGAAATTTATAGATTATTAGCGTAATTTTCAGATTAATTAATTAAATAAAATTTGTGGATTAAAATGATGTTTTGATTTTCAGAAATTAAATGCAGAGAATAATAAACACAATTCAATGAAATAAAAATGGTAGGGATCTGGAATCCCCCTTGATGATATTGCATCCAAGGAATAAACTCTATGGTTCTTGATTAAAGATTAAATGTAGGATAGATCTAATCATGGTATATGTTTCATAAACATATGAACTCAATTTCTAAGCATTCATCGTGCTTTCTACGTCTACGACGAATCAAATACTAAAGCAATCCATATATCAATAATCATAATCCATTAAAGATCTATCTACGAAATAACTATGCATGGATCAAGAATATGTCAATAAATATAAATCATTGAAAGCAAAAGTTTAGAGTTTACTTCAAAGAGCAATACATCAAAGGTTCCTCCATCACCCTCCCTAGGACTTTAGCCTTCCATTTCCCACATTAATCCCCCTTTCATTTTCTTTCTTCTTTTTTTTTTTCTCTTTTCTTTTCGGAAACAGGGCCTCCCCTGTTTCCTCTCTCTATTTTTTTCTTTGAATGGGGAAAGAGAAGGATGCGGGACGCTGGGTGGAAAAACTAGACATGATACTTAATAGTCAAAGAGCTGTATTTAGTAAGCCTAACAACAAACAAAAATTTCTTAAAAACTTCTTTGTAAAAGCCGGAGAAAGTAAAACCAGAAATGCAACTTGTTTTCGTTGTGGTAAAGTAGGACATATAGCCAATTTATGTAACCACAAAAATCCTGAAATTAAAAGAAAGATTAAAAAGATTTGGGTTCCAAAAGGAACCAACATTACTAACCTTGAAGGACCCAGAAATACTTGGGTACCTAAAATTGTATGATTTTCTTGTGTAGGAGTGTCTTGCAGCCAAGGTCGACAAAAACTGTTGGTACTTGGATAGTGGCTGCTCAAGACACATGATGGATGACAAGGAGTAATTTTTCACCCTAGAGCCTAAAAAGGAAGGTGCTGTGACTATTGGAGACAATAATCAAGATCACATCGTTGGTAAAGGTAAAGTACAAATTACCTCTTCAACCTTCATTGATAATGTACAATTTGTAGATAGTCTTAAGCATAACTTACTTAGCATTAGTCAATTATGTGATAGAGGTTTTGATGTTTTGTTTAAGCTATCTTTATGCATCATAACCAACTCAATTGACAATGGCTTAGTATTTAAAGGAATTAGACGTGGTAACGTCTATGTAGTAGATCTTGAAGATCTCGCTAAAAATAGTCCTTGCTTAGTAGCTAATGATACTAAGGTTAGTGATGTAAGTTGGTTATGGCACCGTAAATTAGGTCATGCAAGTATGGATACAATATCTAAATTAGTTAAAAGAGATTCCGTGATTGGTTTGCCAAAGCTAAAATTTGAGAAAAATAAAATTTATGAAGCATGTCAATATGGCAAACAATCTAGAAGTTCCTTAAATTCATAAATTGTGTCTCTACTGCAAGACCCCTTGAACTACTTCATATGGATCTTTTTGGACCAACTAGAACCACAAGCCTTGGTGGAAACAAGTATGGTCTTGTCATTGTAGATGATTTTTCTAGATACACATGGATCATATTTTTAGCTCATAAAGATGAAGCATTTTCTGTATTTAAGAAATTTTATAAAGAAGTAGCCAACTCAAGAAATACTTCAGTTATAGCTATTAGGAGTGATCATGGAATAGAATTTGAAAATCATCTATTTGATGAATTCTGTAGTAAAAAAGGGAATAACTCATAATTTCTCTGCACCTAGGACACCATAACAAAATGGAGTTGTAGAGAAAAAGAATAGAACCCTAGAGAAAATGGCTAGAACCATGTTGTGTGAAAGTAACCTCCCTAAATATTTTTGGGGAGAAGCCGTTAACACATCATGTCATATATTAAATAGAGTTTTATTGAGACCAATTATAAAGAAAACACCTTATGAACTTTGGAGAGATAGAAAGCCCAAAGTAAACTATTTTCATATTTTTGGGTGTAGGTGTTTCATTCATAATAATGACAAAGATAACTTAGGCAAATTTGATTCCAAATCTGATGAAGGTATCTTTTTGGGATATTCTACATCAAGTAAAGTTTATAGAGTCTTCAACAAAAGAACCCTTGTTATTGAAGAGTCTATACATGTTGTTTTTGATGATACTAATGATGTCTCTTCTAGCAAGAGAGTAGTTTTTGATTATGATGCAGGGATACTTGAGGAAAAGATGAATGACATGACATTACAAGAAAATGAACCGAAACAGATTGGAGATACATCAACAAACCAAGAGGCAATTGTTGATCATGGGCTTACTAAGGCTTGGAGGTATACTCATGGTCATCCTAAAGAATTAATCTTTGATGATCCATCTCAACCTGTTAGAACTAGAGCCTCTCTTAGGAACTTAAATAATCATCTTGCATTTGTTTCACATTTAGAACTAAAAACATAGAAGAAGCTGAGAGTGATGTAAATTGGATAAATGCTATGCAAGAGGAACTTAACCAATTTACAAGAAATAAAGTATGGAACTTAGTTGAAAGACCCACTGAATACTCAATAATAGGAACTAAATGGATATATAAAAATAAACTTGATAAAAATGGAATTGTGATTACGAACAAGGCTAGACTAGTAGCAAAGGGCTATAATCAAGAAGAAGGTATAGATTTTGATGAGACTTTTGCTCCTGTAGCTAGACTTGAGGCAATTAGATTGTTACTAGCATTTGCATGCAATAAAGATTTCAAATTATTCCAAATGGATGTAAAAAGTGCCTTCTTGAATGGGTATATTAATAAAAAAGTTTATGTAGAACAACCTTCTGGTTTTGAGAATCATCAATATCCCCAATCATGTTTATAAACTAAATAAAGCACTTTATGGTCTAAAACAAGCCCCTAGAGCATGGTATGAAAGACATAACAAATTTCTATTAGACCATGAATTTTCTAGAGGAAATGTTGATACAACTCTATTATTGAAAAAGGAAAAACAAAAATATGTTGGTAGTGCAGATTTATGTAGATGATATTATTTTCGGTGCTACTAACAATCGCCTTTGCGAAGAGTTTGCTGAGTTAATGCAGAGTGAATTTGAGATGAGCATGATGGAAGAGTTGAACTACTTCCTCGGACTTCAAATCAAACAATCCAAGGAAGGATTTTCATCAATCAAGATAAATACATCAAGGAAAATGCTAAAGAAGTTTGATATGGATGGAAATAAGTCAATTGGCACCCCCATGAGCTCATCATGCAAACTAGACAAAGATGAATCAGATAAATCAGTTGATCAAAAGCTGTATAGAGGTATGATAGGATCTTTACTATATCTTACAGCAAGTAGACCTGATATTATGTTTAGTGTATGCATGTGTGCTAGATATCAATCTAATCCTAAAGAATCACACCTAATTGCAGTTAAGAGAATTTTTAAATATCTCATAGGAACAAAAACATAGGTCTATGGTACTCTAAAGAATCAAGCATAAATTTAATAGGGTACACTGATTCAGACTTCGCTGGTTGTAAACTTGATAGAAAAAGCACCAGCGGGTCTTGTCAATTTTTAGGGAGAAAACTTAATTTTATGGTTTAGCAAGAAACAAAACTCGGTTGCACTATCTACGGCTGAAGCCGAATATGTTGCTGTCCGGGAAGTTGTTGTGCTCAAATTTTATGGATCAAGCAACAACTTGAAGATTATGACATTAAACAAGATAAGATTCCATAAATTATGATAATACAAGTACCATAAATCTAACTAAAAATCCAATTCAACACTCAAGAACTA
Source organism: Phoenix dactylifera (assembly GCF_009389715.1). Taxonomy (NCBI): domain Eukaryota; kingdom Viridiplantae; phylum Streptophyta; class Magnoliopsida; order Arecales; family Arecaceae; genus Phoenix; species Phoenix dactylifera. The sequence goes on along the minus strand of NW_024067780.1, from coordinate 563,264 downwards.
AACATATTGAGATAAGACATCACTTCATAAGAGATCATGTGCTAAATGGTGATGTAGTACTTGAATTTGTTTGCACTGATGATCAACTTGCTGATATCTTCACTAAATCCTTATGTGAAGATCGATTTTGTATTCTTAGAAGAGGGTTAGGAGTGATTGATCCATTCTTATGATACTCCCCTCTAATTGATTGATTTTGATGATTAGCTTATGTTAGACATAGGATTTCTTATTTATGGTCAACAAATCAGTTCTTAAATCTTAGATATGTCCATAGCTCTCTCCTTTGGCACAGTAATAACAAGTTTGTTGGTTACGTGCCAGAGTTCGAGTCGACTCGAATAGATTTTAGAGTCGGCTCGTGGGCGAGTCAACTTGCGCATATTTAGGAGTCGACACAAGGTCGAGTTGACTCGCGACTTATCGGAGTCGACTCGAGGTCGGAAATTCGATTTTTAACCCTAATCGAAACGTTTATTCCTCACTTCTATTCTCGGCCGCCACTGTTCCAAAATCCTAGAGTCGTCTCCGACCTCATCTCTGACCCATTCTAGATCCTCTCCCTCGAGTTTTCTTCCATTTCTCTTGTCCATCCCTCGGTTTGTAGGTCAAAATGCCTAGGAAAGTCGTTGTCCCGAGCCGGAAGAGACCTCTCTCCGCGAGCGGCGCCGAGCGACGGTCCAAGGCACGAAACGAACCCGTGAGGCCACCACCTCCAGTTCCTTCCCCGCCTAGGCCGGTTCCCTCGCGTCCGTGCGCCGGAAGGGCAGTCTCTACCAGGAGGAAAGTCAACTTTGACTTCCTCTCCCGGGAAGGGTTCACCCTAGGGCATCATCTTAGGGCTCAAGGGTTAGAGTTGTTCTGTTCTTTAGACCTCCCTACCTACCCAGGATTAGTTAGAAAATTTTATGGGACTGTAGCCCGAGGTAGTGGTGGTATCCAGGGAAACCGTAGCAGGTGTCCCTATTTTTATTTCGGAGGACTTCATTGCTCGAATCCTCCATCTCTCCCGAGAGAGGATTTTTCCTACTCATTCCCCAGGATAGGACTGAGGCCCTTACGGTCCGTCTTAGGTAGCCCACCTCAATCCACAATAGAGGAGGTGTTTGCAAATCAGCTTTCAGCTGAAATGCGGCTCCTCCTAAGTATCATTTCTAGGACTCTCTTTCCCAAAATAGGTAGGTTTGACTTCATCTCTGAGAGAGACCTAGCATTGATGTTCCATATTCTCCAAGACACTCCCATCAACTTCCCAAAACTTATCTACAAATACATCTGTGAACCCCTAGATAAACCTAGATTGAGTCTCCCTTATGGCATGCTATTCACACTCTTCTTTAGGGAGTTCGAGGTCTCTATTCTTGAGGGTGAACCCTCTCGTTCACTTAGAAATACTGATCACATGGGTGAGGGGACTCTCCACAGAATGGGGTTCCATAAAGTCGACAATGTCTGGGTTAGGAAAACTTCTTCATCCACTCCATCCGACCCAACCACTTATCACTCACCTAGTCCTGATCATGACCAGGACCACTACATAGCTCCTCCCACTTTTCTTCCACATCTGGTCCATCATTCCCATCCACTTCAGCTGGACCCTCTACTGCACGACCACCTCAGTAGCCCCTGGAAGTCCGGATCAGCTCTGAGCAACTCCGGGAGATGAGACAGGAGATTGTGAGGGAGCTGAGAGATGACTTGTTGAGAGAGCTCCAAGGTCCACTCAGTACTCCCTCCTCTGAAGTTGTTTCCTCCTTAGCAGCCGTGTCCAAGATGGTTGCAGACCTAAAGGAGGAAATCTACAACATCAGGAGCCTTGTCCAAGCTCAATATTGGAATATGAGCGACGTAAAGGATGACACGAGGAAGATGCGAGATAGCATCAGAAATGAACTTGGTAGCCAAAGTCAGGGTGCAGAAAGGCTAGCACATGCCCTGATCTCCAAACTTAACACCCTCCAAGAAAGTCTAACACAGTTCACTTCGATACAGTCTAGGGCCACCTCGGAAATCATCGCATAACTAGGGAACGTCTCTGAGGGGCTAAGCATGGTCATGAAACATACTAGACTGAGTACGGGAGCCACATCCTCCACTACAAAGAAATCCTAGTGTATTTTTTTTCCTTGATGTACAGTCCCTTGAGGACTTTTTCTGTTATGTAATCACACTTGTACTCAAATTTGACTTTAATACAATGAGTAGAAATTTACTTTCAACACTATGCAATTTGAGTTCTTATACTTTTTCTGTGTTTTGGGCCTTTTTGCTATGATGACAAAAAGGGGAAGAAGATATGATGAATTGAAATGTAAAGGAAATCACTAAAAAGAAAATCTTTAAAGCAAAAAGTAATTTGTTCTCAGTGGATTCGATACCTCGAGGCTCATTATCTCTCTGTTGGGGCTCCTCAAGGAGTAATCTCCAGAATCTATTCAAGGGATATTCGGAGATTAGTTGAATCATACTCAAGAACAAATTGACAGATTTTCCCTCTAAAAGTAAAAATTTAAGCTCAAAAGCTTCATGACATTAAAAGAAAATTCAGAGAACCTAAACAAAATTGAATGCATATGTTGAGGGGGAATCTGAAATCTTAAGAAAGCAAAATTATTAAACACATATAAGCCAAACAATTGATTGCATGATATGAAGGCTTATATAATTCCAAATGAAAGGGGGAGCTCTAATTTCAGGATTTACTGATTCATACCCTTCAATTTTGGATAAATTAAATGACTAGACATTTGAATTCATTTCAAAAATTTACTATAAATCACCTTTTGGTTGAGCAATTCACTTTACAAATACTCAATATTTTGTCATTATCAAAAAGGGGAAGATTGTGGAGTGATTGGTTATACCCCTATTTGATTTTGATGAGCTCAAAGTATTTGAGTATATTTCATGTTATACTAATGAATTCAATCTAGTGTTTCAGGCAAATATATGTGAATTTACCTTTATGAGTATCGAGCTTTTGTTCAAGATTATTTGGCTAAGTGTTGAACACAATTAAGCCAAAATCTGAAGCTCGAGTCGACTCTAGAAGCTTGCGAGTCGACTCCAAGTGTTTCAGAGGTTCTAGCACAAGCTCGAGTCAACTCCGGTACACTATGAGTCGACTCCGATTGAGAACAGATAGAAGGACAGAAAGATGAATTTCAGACCCTGTCACCGAGTTGACTCCGACGAGTTCGAGTCGACTCCGATGCTTGCCGAGTCGACTCCCGACAGTTTCGAGTCGACTCCAAAGGGTAATAGACAGAAAGACAGAACTATGGTTTTTTGGATCCTGTTACCGAGTCGACTCCAGAAGGTTACGAGTCGACTCCGAAGTTTGGCGAGTCGACTCCTAAACATGCAAGAGTCGACTCTCAGAGGAAAGCAGACTGAAAGGTAGAAAACCAAACAAAGTGACTCTGTGAACGAGTCGACTCCGAGAATACGAGAGTCGACCCCAAGTCAGCCGAGTCGACCCTAACAAAGTACAAGTCGACTCCGAGGCAGTGCAACTCGAAAGACAGAGGATCAGTTTTCGGACTCTGAGAGCTGAGTCGACTCCAAAATAATCCGAATCGACTCCAAGGCAGTTCAACTCGAAAGACAGAGGATCAGTTTTTGGACTCTGAGAGCCGAGTCGACTCCAAGATAATCTGAGTTGACTCCAAGGCAGTTCAACTCCAAAGACAGAGGATCAGTTTTCGGGCTCTGAGAGCGAGTCGACTCCAAGATGATTCGAGTCGACTCGAGAAAGAAATACAGAAATATAGATCTCCGGAATCCTGAGAACGAGCCGTCTCCAAAAGTGCCGAGTCATCTCCGGATATTGGCGAGTCGACTCCAGGTTTGGCCGAGTCGACTCCAGAACGGGACAGCACTTTAATTCAAATCCTGTACAGTGGGCGAGTCATCTTCAGTAAAGCAAGAGTCGACTCCAGCAACAGCCGAGTCGACTCCAGATCGAGCGAGTTGACTCCGACCCCAACGGATACATTGTCAAGAGGTGCAGACTGTGCAGAACGGCCATAAATCAGTATCTAACGGCTATTTCTCAAGTGGGACTGTTTAAATAGCCTGATTGAACAGTAGTAGACACCAAGAGAGTTACTCCTGTTGCCCAAGGTGACAAGCCAAGAGGAGGGGGGGTGAATTGGTTTCTTTCAAATTTAAACTATCTTACTCAAGTCAAATAGATGGTTAGTAAGCTAAGGCAATTCACAACACAAACAACACAAAGTATAGTGGTTCGGTGCTCTTCTTAGCACCTACGTCCACTCTCCAAGCGACCCCTTGGGAATTCACTATAATCTCGCGGATTACAGTTGGATTGTTTTCTGGGCTCACAATCCAAAAACCTTTGTTGGTTTTACTGGCTCACCAACGAACCTTTACAATTTTGTTTTCCGGGTTCACCAAAAACCTTTGTTGGTTTTATGGGCTCACCAACGAACCTTTACAATTGGTTTTCCGGATTCACCAATCAACCTACTTCGTTGGTTTTTCGGGCTCACCAACCAACCTTTACAAATAGTTTGACAAACAAAAAGAAAGATTCAAACTCCTAAATGAGCAAATGAAACAATATTAACTACAAAGAAGAGTTAGAAAGTATTTATCGCTTTGAAGTGGCTTTGCTCTTCTTTGTCAAGGATGCTTCACTCTTCAAGGGAGGATGGAGCTCTTGATGACTCTTTGAATCTGCTCAACCCCTTTCTTTGATTCTTGAATGAAGCACTTGAATGAAAAAGATTAGGGCACTTTTGTTTTCTTGTGTACTCTTTGATATCTCTTTCAAAAGTTGTTCTATCTGATGAATAGTGCCCCTTTAAATAGCTTCCCACATCCTTTGGACAAGCCCCAATGGTTAGATTTGAAAAACTAGCCATTACTGACCTTGGGAAGGACAAAAAGTACATCTGCAGAACTAGCCGTTATGCTTCAGCCCGTGTTTGGGTCGGCTCAACCTGTCCTCGGGTCGACCCAACTTTCACTTGGGTCGACTCAAACATTCCTTGGGTCGACCCTCTCAGAAAACACAGAAACTTGAAATTCAGCCTTCCTTCCCTTGGGTCGACCCAACCATTCTTTGGGTCGACTCAAAGTTCACTTGGGTCGACTCAACTTCTTCTTGGGTCGACTCTCTCAGTGATTCCAGAGAACCATTTCCTGACTTCTTTTTCTGTTTTGCCTTTGGGTCGACCCTCTCAGGGTTTGGGTCGACTCAAGCTTGGGTCGACTCAACCACTGTTTGGGTCGACCCTCTCAGTAAATCTAGAGAGCCAATTTTCTGTTTTGTTTCAAGAATCTTGGTGTTTGGGTCGACTCATGCTTTCCTTGGGTCGACCCAACTCACTGTTCATCTGTGCCAATTTTGCAGAAGTGTGCCAAATGACTTCTTGATGTACCGGGGTCGACCCAATCAATCTTTGGGTCGACTTAATCCACTCTTTGCTGCATCTCAATGTTAGATTCATTCAAATGAACAATGAAATATATCTATGTCAATTCATACAAATATACTGAGAGTAATGGACTTATAAATAAAGTATTGATTTAACTTATAACATACTTTAGATAATTGCTTGTTAATCATCAAAATAACACTATCATCCTCAATCTCCCCCTTTTTGATGATTACAAAATAAAGAGTATGAACCTATTGTTATTTGTCTTTGAAATCAGTTTTTGAAAGGGCTTAACTTGCTGAATTTCAGCTTTTCATATATTAGAGTGAAATCTCCCCCTATATCATTTAAATGTTGCCAATTTGACCTTTTGAATTGCTCCCCCTTTCATTTATAATTCATTAGCGATGAAACTTCAAAAATTTGAGATAAAATATGAGTTTCAGGTTATGTATCGGGGTGCGAGAGGTGCGTGCCAAATTCTGAAATTTGATATAAATTTTTGACTTGATCATTTTCATTGTTGCAAATTGCTCCCCCTTAGATGTATATGCTTTCTTATATGATTTTCAATTTGTTTTACAAGTTATTTCTCTTTCTTTCTTTACTTCTCCTTTCTTTAACTTTCTTTACTTCTCCTTTCTTTAACTTTCCTTACTTCTCCTTTCTTTAACTTTCTTTACTTCTCCTTTCTCTACTATTCCTCTTTCTTTACTTTTACTCTTATCAACCTTTCTTTACTTACTCTAAAGATATCTTTACTTCTCCCCTTTTTTGTTACTTTATCTAATCTACAAAATCTTTACTTCTCTTCCCTAAGATCTTTACTTCTCCTAAAATAAATACTCTTACTTTACTTCTCCCCCTTTTTGTTATCATCAAAAAGATACATGGGAAAGATGCAATAAATAGCAAACTTCAAACTTCATTGATCAAAATAGGAACATTTTAATACAGTCATCCCCAAAATGAAAACAAATACAATGTTCCTCAATCAAAGTTTAAAGATACATGATAAAAGCAAAATACACATGAGAACTAGATATCTGGCCTAGGCTCTAAACATAAATGCTAAGATCAGCCTAGGAAGACTCTAACGGCTGGAATCTAGTCCTCATCCTCCTAGTGTATGTGGCGAGGGGAGGTCGTGCCTGGTGAGACTGTGTCTGGCGTGGAGCACGACGAGCTGGATGACTCTGTGCCGAAATCTCTGACTCAGCAGCCTGTGGCACAGATGGTCCATGGGTCTCTCTCTCTCTCCGGAGTGCTCCTATCTGCTGCCTCAGATCACTGATCTCAGCAGACATGACATCCAACCGGGCGTCCAATCGGCTCGTCAGCCCGTCAGTGATAGTCCTCGCCTGAGCTGACATGAGCTCAGTCATCCTGCTCCAGAACTCATCCGTATCTCTCGGAGGAACGGATGATGATGGTCCAGCCTCTGAAGGTGCAGGAGGATGATCCATATGCTCCTCATCCTCATCCTCTGGTGCATCTCCCTCTGGTGCCTCACCCTGAATGCCTGCTCCAGTGTGAATCCATTGCCCGTTCACTTTCTCATATCCCATGCGTATAAGTGTCCGTGCAGTGTATGTGTCAGTATGATGCAGACTCTTGGATGCCTCCTCCTCGAGAGCTAAACCGTGCTGTCGAAAAATCAAGGTGAGTATCATACCATAAGGTAGTGATACCCTGTTGCTGCACATCACCTTCCTCATCTGTCTCAGTATCATGGCCGGAAGATTTAGGGGAATCCCCTGAATCATACACTCCATCACTGCTAGATCTCGCTCTGTGATGAGATCGAATCTCCCGGTCTTTGGAAATAAAATCCTATTTATTATACTGAGCAGTAATCTCATTTCAGCGGAAAGAGAACTAGCTATTACCTTCGTGGAAAAGTCGAAGTTCTCATTTTCCATGATCAACTTTAGAGCTCTCATTTTGTTTTCTGGCTTTTCCGGAGTGGCTCCTATGCAGGGTAGATGAAGTAGCTCACTCAAGCTCTCCTCGGAAACTCGAACTCGAACCCTTCGAACTTCCGAAACAAGCCCTCCCATACCAGTTTTGAGGAAGGCATAGAACTCCTGAACCAATTCGGGGTAGATTACCACATCTAGGGAGCAAAGATACTCCCAACCTTGCCTTTGGATCCATTCCCTCAACCGAAACCCTTCTTGATCAAAGAACTCGGAATGGATCCTTCTCCCCGTTGTAACCGGCCTTCCCGCAAATCTTGCAAGTATCACTGAGGGGGAAGGAGGAGGAGGGGCCTCCGCATGTGCCTCACGTCGTGGAGACACGGGAGATGGCTCCGTAGGTTGCCTTTCCTCCCGTTGAATCCGTGTGACTCTTCCGGATCTCTTGGCTACGGCTCTTTTGGGTCCCATTTCTCTAGGATCTCAAGGAAATCTACTGTTTGGAGATGATTGAAGAAGATTTGAGAGTGGGGAAAAGGGTTTTCGAAAGAGGACAAAGGGTAAACAGTGCCCTAGATATGCTCTCGGGTCCCCCTTTTAACAGTGGGGTCCCGACGTTGGGTCGACTCAAGAATTTTCTTAGGTCGACTCAACGTTGGGTCGACCCTATTCTGGGTTGGGTCGACCCAAGTTCAGAAATTTTTTCTTTCTCTTCCTTTTCGCTTCTAAAAATTTTTCTTGCTTCCAATCCTTATAACTTCTTTCTGGGACAATGATACATGAGTAAGGAATCTATAGATAACAAGTTTGACTCATATTTCATGGGATTTTAGAAATTAGAGGAATGTATCATGAGACTACTAGCTTCCTTTTATATTTCTTCAATAAAAAGGATCACATATGCCTAATTCCCTCCTTAGCATGCAGAATCTATCTTCACTCAATGGTTTCGTAAATATGTCGGCTAATTATTTTTCAGTGCATATATGCTCAATACATATATTTCCATTTTGCACATGATCCCTAATAAAATGGTACCTTATTTTTATGTGTTTGGCTTTAGAGTGCTGAACTGGATTTTTAGTAAGATTGATGGCACTAGTATTATCACACTTAATAGGAATATTATCTAGTTTAACTCCATAGTCCTCTAGTTGTTGCTTAAGCCATAATACTTGAGCACAACAACTACCAGCAGCTATGTATTCAGCTTCAGCTGTGGACAGTGCCACTGAATTCTGCTTTTTGCTGAACCATGATACTAAGTTGTTTCCTAAGAATTGACATGTGCCACTTGTGCTCTTCCTATCTAATTTGCATTCGGCAAAATCAGCATCTGAATATGCAAGCAAATCTAGACATGAGTCTCTTGAGTACCATAAACCTATATTGGTAGTTCCTCTTAAATATCTAAGGATTCTCTTAACAGCACTTAAATATGACTCCTTAGGATCGGATTGGTATCTAGCACATATTCCTACCCTAAATACGATGTCGGGTCTACTAGCAGTAAGGTAGAGCAAGGATCCAATTATTCCTCTATAGAGCTTAATATCAATACTCTTCCCTTTTTCATCTTTGTCTAGCTTACTAGTAGGGTTCATTGGAGTGCCAACTCCCTTATGATTTTCATTCCCAAACTTCTTTAGTATTTCCTTTGTATACTTAGTTTGATGAATGAAAATGCCTTCTTTAGTTTGTTTGATTTGTAATCCTAGAAAGAAGCTTAGTTCTCCCATCAAACTCATTTCAAATTCTCCATGCATTAAATCAGCAAATTCTTTGCAAAGAGTATCATTTGTGGCACCAAAGATTATGTCATCTACATATATTTGTACCACTAATAGATTTTTGTCCTTTCTTTTGAGAAATAGAGTTTTATCTACATTTCCTCTACTAAAGTCATTATTAAGCAGAAATTTGCTTAATCGATCATACCAAGCCCTAGGTGCTTGCTTTAATCCATATAATGCCTTATGTAGTTTAAACACATGATTTGGAAATTCATGATTCTCAAAACCTGGAGGTCGTTCTACATATACTTCCTCCTCAATAAAACCATTTAAGAATGCACTCTTCACATCCATTTGATATAATTTGAAATCCATAAAACATGCAAATGCTAGAAGTAATCTAATAGCCTCTAATCTAGCTACAGGAGCAAATGTTTCATCAAAATCTATTCCTTCTTCTTGATTATATCCCTTAGCTACAAGTCTAGCCTTATTTCTTATAACTAATCTATTTTCATCTAATTTATTTCTAAATATCCATTTTGTTCCAATTACTGAATTATGCTTTGGTTTTTCAGTTAATGTCCATACATTACTTCTTTTGAATTGATTTAATTCTTCTTGTATGGCATTTATCCAGTTATTATCTTTTTCAGCTTCTTCATAATTCTTAGGTTCTAATTGTGAAACGAAAGCAAGATAATCATTTAAATTCCTAAGAGATGATCGAGTTCTTACCCCTTGAGATGGATCACCAATGATTAAGTCTTTAGGATGTCCATGTGCATACCTCCATTCTTTTGGCAAGTTTTGGGGTTGTGGCGGCACGCAATCATCTCCCTTATCTTGATTTGGCACGTCATCAATATTCAACTTTTCAAAGTCGATAATTCCTGTATCATCATCAACAATATTTTCTTTCCTAGCAGACTCACTATCAGACTCATCAAATATAATATTGACTGACTCTTCCACTACTAAGGTTCTTTTATTGAATACTCTGTATGCCCTGCTAGATGTGGAGTATCCTAAGAAGATACCTTCATCTGACTTGGCATCAAATTTACTTAGATCCTCCTTGCCATTGTTTAAGATAAAACATCTACATCCAAACACTTTAAGATATTTAGCAGTTGATTTCTTATTCTTCCAGAGTTCATAAGGAGTCTTCTTGGTTATAGGTCGTATTAAAACTCGATTTAGAATATGGCAAGAAGTGTTTATAGCTTCAGCCCAAAAGTACTTTGGAAGATTTGACTCACACAACATTGTGCGTGCCATTTCTGCCAATGTCCTATTTTTCCTTTCAACAACCCCATTTTGTTGAGGCGTTCTAGGTGCTGAAAATTGATGTGATATTCCATTTTTAGTGCAAAATTCTTCAAAGTGTTGATTTTCAAATTCCGTACCATGATCACTTCGAATTGCTACTAAGGTGAATTTCTTTTCATTTATGATATTATTATATAGTTTCAAAAATTCTGAAAATGCTTCATTCTTATGTGCCAAAAATGAAACCCATGTATACCTTGAGAAATCATCAACAATAACTAGTCCATATTTCTTCCCTCCTAGACTTGTAGTTCTAGTAGGTCCAAATAAGTCCATGTGTATGAGTTCAAATGGTCTAGTTGTTGATACTACATTCTTCGATTTGAAAGATGATTTAGTTTGTTTTCCCAATGAACATGGTCCACATATTTTGTCCTTTTCAAAGATCAGTTTTGGCACATCTTTTATTAATTCCTTCTTAACTAGTTTTGATATTAATTCCATACTAGCATGTCCTAATCTTCGATGCCAAAGCCAACTAGTTTCATTTTTCTTTTCTTCATTAGTAATTAAGCATAAACCATTTTTCTTGCCTAACTCATGAAGATCTACTAAGTAAATATTTCTTTGCCTTTGTCCTACAAGTACAATGCTATTATCTTTAGGATTAGTAATTATGCATACAGATGCTTCAAATGTAACTTTAAACCCTTTATCACAAAATTGACTTATGCTAAGAAGGTTATGTTTCAAACCCTTAACTAATAAGACATTTTCTACAAAAATAGATGGAGCAATGAAAATTTTACCCTTTCCAATGATATGCCCTTTACCATTGTCTCCATAGGTTACTACTCCACCCTTCTTTGATTCCAAGGTGACAAATTGATCTTCGTCACCGGTCATGTGTCTTGAACAGCCGCTATCTAGATACCATCGTTTTTCCACTTTATCAGCTGCAAGACACACCTACAATCAAGATCAAGAAGAAACTTTAGGTATCCAAACTAAGTTGGGTCCTTTAGGGTTAGTACTCCATGTTCCTTTTGGAACCCAAACTTTCTTGAATTTAATCTTTTGATTATAACTTAACTTGTTTTGACTGGACTTTCTAAAGTTACATTCATATGCTCTATGTCCTAACTTATTGCAGCAATAGCAAGTAATATTTTCACTTTTAGCTTTTACAAAAATGTTCTTTAAGAATTTTTGTTTCCTATTCGTTCTATATCCTAAACCGGCCTTATCATATACAGCTTTTTGGCTATCAAGAATCAAATTTAATTTGGTAGAACTAAGAGTAAATTTATCTACCAATGATTTATATTCTTCAGCATCTTCTTTTAGCTTGATATTTTCAGCAATTAGATTCTTGGTTTCATTTGCAAGTTTTCTACTTAATGTTTCATAGTTATGTGACAGCTTTAACTTATCTTTGACAAGAGATTGATTTTCTTCTTTTAGAACTTTATTTCTATTAATTAGTTTCTTATGTTCTTCCATGAGTTCTAAGAATGCATCATGTAATTCATCAACAGTAAAATCACAGTCAAGTTCAGAATCTACCTCATCGTCATTGGCCATATGACACATTTGGGCCATCTCTTGATGATCTTCCTCCTCTGAGCTTGATTCCTCACTTTCACTCCATTCAGCCATGAAATTTTTCTTTTTCAACTTTCTTGCCATCCACTTCAAATCTGGGCAATCTATCTTATAATGCCCGGGTTTGTTACACTCATAGCAAATGGGAGTTTCTTTTTTCTTTTTTTTGTCCTTACCCTTTTCTTTGCTTGAGTTACCTTTAAGAAAGGGTTTCTTTTTATGGAACCTATTCTTACCTCTCATAAATTTTCTGAATCTTCTCCCAAGCACAGCCATCCCTTCTTCATCGATTTCTTCATCATCATCCGAATCTTCCGATTCAGTTAGTTGTTTAGGGGTGGTAGTCTTTAGAGCAATGGGCTTTCTTCTCTTGACTTCATCTTTTGAATTTTGCCTCATTGTCAACTCATGGGTCATGAGTGATCCTAGAAGCTCCTCTAACTGTAGTATGTTGAGGTCCTTTGCTTCTTGAATAGCGGTTACCTTGGCCTCCCAATTCCTTGGTAGAGACCTGAGAATTTTTCGCACCAAATCAGAGTTAGAGTAAGATTTTTCTAAACTCTTAAGCCCATTTATAATGTCAGTAAAACGAGTAAACATTTCAGTTATGGACTCAGTAGATTTCATTTTAAACAATTCATACTTGTGTACTAATATGTTTATCTTTGACTCCTTAACTTGATTGGTCCCTTCATGTGTGATCTCAAGTCTGTCCCAAATTTCTTTGGCAGTAGTGCAAGTAGATATTCTATTAAACTCATTTACATCTAATGAGCAGTAAAGTACATTTATAGCTTTTGCATTTAACTGTGCTAATCTTCTATTACTTTCATTCCAATCCATTTCTGGTTTGGGTATGATAGTGCCCTCTATGTTAAGTGTGGGTGTGTGAGGTCCTCTAGTGATGATTTGCCATAGTTCATAGTCTGAAGCTTGAATGAATATCCTCATTCTAGCTTTCCAATATGTGTAGTTTGTGCCATTAAATAGAGGTGGTCTATTTGTGGATTGCCCCTCACTCATAGAACATCCCACTTGGGTTGTCATGATCTTTAACTCTTGATTGTGAGATCAATGAGTACTATTAGAGCGCCTTGCTCTGATACCACTTGTTGCCCAAGGTGACAAGCCAAGAGGGGGGGGGGGGGTGAATTGGTTTCTTTCAAATTTAAACTATCTTACTCAAGTCAAATAGATGGTTAGTAAGCTAAGGCAATTCACAACACAAACAACACAAAGTATAGTGGTTCGGTGCTCTCCTTAGCACCTACGTCCACTCCCCAAGCGACCCCTTGGGAATTCACTATAATCTCGCGGATTACAGTTGGATTGTTTTTCGGGCTCACAATCCAAAAATCTTTGTTGGTTTTACGGGCTCACCAACGAACCTTTACAATTTGGTTTTTCGGGTTCACCAAAAACCTTTGTTGGTTTTACGGGCTCACCAACGAACCTTTACAATTGGTTTTCCGGGTTCACCAATCAACCTACTTCGTTGGTTTTTCGGGCTCACCAACCAACCTTTACAAATAGTTTGACAAACAAAAAAGAAAGATTCAAACTCCTAAATGAGCAAATGAAACAATATTAACTACAAAGAAGAGTTAGAAAGTATTTATCGCTTTGAAGTGGCTTTGCTCTTCTTTGTCAAGGATGCTTCACTCTTCAAGGGAGGATGGAGCTCTTGATGACTCTTTGAATCTGCTCAACCCCTTTCTTTGATTCTTGAATGAAGCACTTGAATGAAGAAGATTAGGGCACTTTTGTTTTTTTGTGTACTCTTTGATATCTCTTTCAAAAGTTGTTCTATCTGATGAATAGTGCCCCTTTAAATAGCTTCCCACATCCTTTGGACAAGCCCCAATGGTTAGATTTGAAAAACTAGCCGTTACTGACCTTGGGAAGGATAAAAAGTACATCTGCAGAACTAGCCATTATGCTTCAGCCCGTGTTTGGGTCGGCTAACCTGTCCTTGGGTCGACCCAACTTTCACTTGGGTCGACTCAAACATTCCTTGGGTCGACCCTCTCAGAAAACACAGAAACTTGAAATTCAGCCTTCCTTCCCTTGGGTCGACCCAACCATTCTTTGGGTCGACTCAAAGTTCACTTGGGTCGACTCAACTTCTTTTTGGGTCGACTCTCTCAGTGATTCCAGAGAACCATTTCCTAACTTCTTTTTCTGTTTTGCCTTTGGGTCGACCCTCTCAGGGTTTGGGTCGACTCAAGCATGGGTCGACTCAACCACTGTTTGGGTCGACCCTCTCAGTAAATCCAGAGAGCCAACTTTCTGTTTTGTTTCAAGAATCTTGTTGTTTGGGTCGACTCATGCTTTCCTTGGGTCGACCCAACTCACTGTTCATCTGTGCCAATTTTGCAGAAGTGTGCCAAATGACTTCTTGATGTGCCGGGGTCGACCCAATCAATCTTTGGGTCAACTTAATCCACTCTTTGCTGCATCTCAATGTTAGATTCATTCAAATGAACAATGAAATATATCTATGTGAATTCATACAAATATACTGAGAGTAATGGACTTATAAATGAAGTATTGATTTAACTTATAACATACTCTAGATAATTGCTTGTTAATCATCAAAATAACACTATCATCCTCAACTCCATTTGTGCATTAAGTATTTTCCATCTACCAAGAGTCTATTGAGAGAAAAGACAAACAAAAGAAGGAAGAAACGCATTCAATACATTCCTAGAAGTCTTCCCTTCGCATTCAAGGCTCTTCCTCTGACATCAGATCTTCAGTGCACTTAAAGAGGAGACTCAGAGTTCGAGAAGCCCCTTCTTCCTCTTTCAAAATCTGTTTGAGGGCTTCTAACTCTACTCTATTCATATTGGTTAATATTTGCTTATTAAGAAGCTTTCCTTGTAACTTTTCTCAAACTATTTTCTTACTTGATTCAATCAGGGGATTGAATCAAGGGTAGTAAGGTTTGTTGGTGAGCCAAGGTTAAAACCAATGATATGAGGGTTCGATTGTGATCCCGAAAAAATAATCGGATGGTTCTAGTCGGTGAGCCTGTGAAAATCGACTGAGTTCATTATGATCTTGCGAAAACAACAAGTTGGGTTGTGAACTTGTAAAACAACCGGCTGTAATCCAAGGGATTATAGTGAACTCCCAAGTGAAGCTTAGGGAGTGGACATAGGAGCAAGGGCTAGCTTCGAACCACTATAAATTGGTTTGTGTTTGTATTGGCTGCTGTCCTCTCTCTCTCTCTTCATTCACTTCATCTAGTAACTTAACTAGTTTGCTTGCAATAGATTTAGTTAATTACTAATCATAGTTTTTAATTGGTCGAGATTTAATCCAAACCCAATTCACCCCCCCTCTAGGGTTGTCTTCTTGGGCAACAGAAGTTTACCTTTAGTTCTGAAAAACTAGACATGATACTTAATAGTCAAAGAGCTGTATTTAGTAAAACCGGCTTAGGGTATAAGCCTAACAACAAACAAAAATTTCTTAAAAACTTCTTTGTAAAAGCCGGAGAAAGTAAAACCAGAAATGCAACTTATTTTCGTTGTGGTAAAGTAGGACATATAGCCAATGTATGTAACCACAAAAACTCTGAAATTAAAAGAAAGATTAAAAAGATTTGAGTTCCAAAAGGAACCAACATTACTAACCTTGAAGGACCCAAGAAAACTTGGGTACCTAGAATTGTATGATTTCTTTGTGTAGGAGTGTCTTGCAGCCAAGGTCGACAAAAACTGTTGGTACTTGGATAGTGGCTGCTCAAGACACATGACGGGTGACAAGAAGCAATTCTTCACCCTAGAGCCTAAAAAGGGAGGTGCTGTGACTTTTGGAGACAATAACCAAGGTCACATTGTTGGTATAGGTAAAGTACAAATCACCTCTTCAACCTTCGTTGATAATGTACGATTTGTAGATGGTCTTAAGCATAACTTACTTAGCGTTAGTCAATTATGTGATAGAGGTTTTGATGTTTTGTTTAAGCCATCTTTATGCATCATAACCAACTCAATTGACAATGGCTTAGTATTTAAAGGAATTAGACGTGGTAACGTCTATGTAGTAGATCTTGAAGATCTTGCTAAAAATAGTCCTTGCTTAGTAGCTAATGATACTAAGGTTAGTGATGCAAGTTGGTTATGGCACCGTAAATTAGGTCATGCAAGTATGGATACAATATCTAAATTAGTTAAAAGAGATTCTGTGATTGGTTTGCCAAAGCTAAAATTTGAGAAAAATAAAATTTGTGAAGCATGTGAATATGGCAAACAATCTAGAAGTTCCTTTAAATCCATAAATTGTGTCTCTACTGTAAGAAGTTTTTGAAATTTGAGAAGAACGGTTACCAAACCGTCTCTCATTTCTTACGTTTTGAAACTGACCCTTGTATGATCCACCCGTTGAAAAACTCAACGGAAGACCGTCATTAAAACCTCTTGAATAGGGAGACGTTGGGGCCTAACGTCTCCTGGTGTGAAGCCAAAGATAAAGGGGCTTCACCGAGAAAAAAAAAAAAACAACAGAGTTGTTTCATCCCTTTCTTTGAATTTTTTAAGCTTGGTTTCCTTCACGGTCTTTTAAGCAGAGTGATCATTTCAAGCTCTGTACTCTTCCTTTTTCTATTCTTTCTTCATTTGTTATCAAACCATAGTGTACGAGCAAAGAGAAAAATTCCTGCGGAGTTCAAGAGATTTTGTAGTCATGTGCACGTCTACAAAATCAACGGTCCGTTGTATCTTGGGAAGGGATCGCCAGAATCCGGTGCATATAAGGAGGCGAATCTCTTTCAAAGACAGTGACTACATGCCTCGGACCGATCTACAGGTATTATCTATTTTATTTTGGATCTAAAAAAAACGACATCAAAGAGGTACGCATTGGAATCAGTTGTTTTAGTGATATTAAATTATTTAAGTTTTATTTGAGTTCTTTGAGTTGATTATAGACACATTTTTGAAAGAGATTTTCGCTTCTGAAATACAAAGATGGATAAAGTTAAGAACTCATTAAATGATATCCTGAAACCCGAGTCATTTGATGGAAAGAATTTTGTTAGATGGCAAACAAAGATGGAGTCTTGGTTAGACACATTAGATTTATTTTATATGGTTTCAAACAATCCTTCAACTAAGGACCCAATGGATCATGAACCCGGCAGATCAGCTGCTAAATACAAATTTGATAAAGATGATCGTTTGTGCAAAAGTTTGATACTTAGTGCACTAAATGATAACTTATACGACATCTACTCTAGAGCTGAGGGTACAGCTAAGACATTGTGGGATGAACTTGAGTCGAAATATGGTAAAGAAACTGAATCAGAAGAAAAGTTCATCATAGGAGAATATTTTTCTTACAAAATGGTAGATCAAAAATCAGTAATTGATCAAGCACATGAAGTCCAGAATATAGTGGCGAAGATCGTCGCAATGGGAATTTCTATAGATGAGAGAATTCAGGCGGCAACCCTTATAGAAAAGCTTCCATCTTCCTGGACAAATTTTAAAGTCTCTTTGAAGCATAAGAGACACACCCTCTCTTTGGATCAAGTACTTGTGTCCCTTCAAATAGAAGAAAAATACAGGAATAACCATAAACAGGATTTGGGTATTGACTCAGAAGTTAATGCAAAGGCAAACTTAGTAGAAACGAAGAAAACTAACTTCTGGAGAAATAAACCCAAGAAACACTTTGAGAAGCCAAAACCAAAGATTAAAAAGGAACAGAGCAAGAGAACATGTTATGTCTGTGGAAAACCAGGACACTTTGCCAAATAGTGTAGACATAGAAAGGACAAAGTCAAGAGGCAAATATGATAACAGGTTCTGGTTCTACTGGAATCGAGGACAGGTTAGTAATCTCAAAACTTGAGTTAAATCTGGCCTACAATCCAACTGAATGGTGGATTGATACAGGAGCTACTGTCCATATATGTTCTGATATTTCCTCTTTTTCTTTCTACCAGGAGGTTAAAGGGAGAACTGTGACCATGGGCAACTCCAGTATTGCACAAGTGATTGGAGAAGGAGAAGTAAAATTGAAGTTCACATCTGGAAAAATTATTACTCTCCACAACGTGCAACATGTGCCAGATGTTCGCAAGAATCTTGTTAGTGGTTTTCTTTTGAGTCAATTAGGCTTTAAATTAGTGTTTGAATCAAATAAGGTTGTAATTACCAAAGGTGGGACATTTGTAGGGAGGGGTTATGTTGCTGATGGGTTATTTAAATTGAGTGTATTACCATGCTACAATATGAATAAAAATATTTCTTCTCCACTTGTTATGCATATCGACTCTTTAGAGATGTGGCATGGTAGACTTGGACACGTAAATAACAATACTCTCAAAAGAATGATGAGTTTAGATTTAATTCCTAAATATAATTTAGAGAAGAACAAAAAATGTGAAATTTGTGTTCAAGCTAAACAACCTAGGAAACCATTTAAATCAACAAGTAGAAGTTCTAACCTACTTGATTTAATACATAGTGATATTTGCGAGATGAGCGGTATTTTGACGAGAGGAGGAAAAAGATACTTTATTACCTTTATAGATGATATGTCAAAATACTGCTATGTATATTTAATAAAAACTAAGGATGAAGCCTTAGAAAAATTTAAAATTTATAAATCAGAGGTTGAAAATCAAACCCAGAAAACAATAAAAAGACTCAGGTCAGATAGAGGAGGAGAATATAGTTCAACAGAATTTGGAAAATTCTGTGAGGAACATGGGATTATACATGAAATTACTGCCCCTTATTCTCCTCAGTCAAATGAAGTTGCTGAAAGAAAAAATAGAACTTTTCTTGACATGATTAACTCAATGCTTATAAGTTCTGGTCTTTCCAACAATTTATGGGGTGAAGCTCTAATTTCAGCATGTAAAATACTTAATCGTATACCATTTAAAGATAACCAGAAAACACCATATGAGTTATGGTGGGGTAGAAAACCTAGTCTAAAATATTTTAAAGTTTGGGGTTGCCTTGCAAAAGTTAAAATTAACTCTAGCAAGATGACTAAACTGTCTTCTAAGACTTTCGATGCAGCTTTCATAGGATACGCGGAAAATAGTAACGCATACCGATTCTTAGTAGTACGATCAGATGTACCTGACATTACACCGAACACTATTAAAGAATCGAATGATGCAGTATTTTGAGAATGTGTTTCCTATGAAAGAAAAGAGAAAGTTAGAAATAGGAGAATCCTCTAAATCACAAAATGATAACACTGAAATAGAACCCCAAGTTGAACATAGAAGGAGCAAGAGGCCTAGAATAGAGAAAAACCTAGGAGATGACTTCTACACATTCCTTGTTGAAGATGAACCTTTGACTTATGCTGAAGCAATGAAATCTAGTGATGCACCTCTATAGGAGGAAGCCATTAAAAGTGAGATGGAATCAATCCTTTCACACAATACATGGGTGTTAACCGACTTACCTCCAGGGTCTAGACCACTAGGATGCAAATGGGTCTTTAAAAGGAAACAAAATCCTGATGGATCCATTGAAAAATACAAAGCTAGATTAGTTGCTAAAGGTTTTAGTCAAAGAGAAGAAATGGACTATTTTGACACTTTTTCTCCAGTCACTAGGATAACTACAATTCGAGTGCTTATAGCATTGGCGGCATCTTATAAACTTGAAATCCATCAGATGGATGTGAAAACAGCCTTTCTTAATGGCGAGTTAGATGAAGAAATTTATATGGAGCAGCCAGAAGGTTTTGTAGTTCCTGGTCAAGAGAATAAAGTGTGTAAGCTAGTCAAATCCTTATATGGATTAAAACAAGCTCCTAGACAGTGGCATGAAAAGTTTGACCAAGTCATTTTATCATATGGCTTTAATATTTGTGACTTCGATAAATGTGTATATTGGAAAATATTTGATAGGTCTATTATTATCCTATGTTTATACGTTGATGACATTTTAATTTTTGGTAGTGAACATGTCACAATTTTTGAAGTGAAGAAATACTTAAGTGATAATTTTGACGTGAAAGATCTAGGATTAGCTAAAGTAATCTTAGGAATCAAAATTAGAAGGACACAAAATGAGATTGTTCTAAGTCAATCTCACTATGTTGAAAAGGTGTTAAAGAAATTTGGGTACGAAAATTACAAGCCAGTTAGTACCCCATATGATCCTAGCATAAAATTAAAGAAAAATGGTGGGGATAGTGTTTCCTAATTAAAGTATTCTCAATTAATTGGAAGTCTTATGTATTTATCTAACTGTACAAGACCAGATAATCTCCTATGCTGTAGGAAGACTAAGTAGATACACTAGTAATCCCGATAAAACACATTGGAATGCAATAGAAAGGCTTCTTAAATATTTGAAGGGTACCATTAACTATGGGATATACTATTCTGGTTTTTCTACTATACTAGAAGGGTATAGTGATGCTAACTGGATTTCTGATTCCGAAGATACAAAGGCCACTAGTGGATTTGTCTTTACACTAGGTGGTGGTGCAGTCGCTTGGAAATCTTCCAAGCAGACCTTGATTACTAGATCCACCATGGAGGCTGAGATGGTAGCCTTAGAGTTAGCTGTGTTAGATGTATGCCCTAGAAGCCAATTTGGCTGACACATTGTTGATTCTAGGGACATAATTTTGTACTTGACTATTTATTATTGAATAAATAAAAGGCATCCTTTCATTCATATTGTTTATGTGTCTATGAATCGTCCAAGAAATTAATAAGATGATGATACATATTCTCAAGAGTTGAGAATTTGAGCCATGTATCATTGGTGATTAATTTCTAAATGCTCCTGATCAATGGATCATCACGGGGACGGTGATCGATCCGATCAGTGCACAGATCACTCTCCTTTTGGATGGACGAGACTTGAGTCCACAGTGTAGGGACACTGAAGTGATAGTGCAGGTGCTTGTTAGAGAACAAGGGTACTGAGCGTGACCAAGACAAGAAGTCACTTGGATGTCTATCCACTCGTCAGTGACTTGCTTGATGTTGCAGTAGTGTGACTAGTCCTTTGACCTGCGGTGCTTCGGCTACTCACAGTGAGGTTATTGTAGTTTGACTGCACACATACATGGTCTCTAGCCATATGGGTCCATGCAGTGTAGATTGGCTGCAGTAAGTTCACTGTAGGAGTAGGGTATGCACCTATAAGGAATCTATCGACCTTGATAGAAGAGGAGTGATCCTATGTGATTTGTTAGACTGAGTTCTAAGACCTTGGCCAGGGCAGTAATATAAAGTGGAAAAAGAGTTTTCCATTAGCGAACTCAAGTCGAATAAATCTTGACATATGACAGACGATGGGGTTTGACGAGTTGTCCATGACCTCCGTCCTGTAGGGATCCACGATAGTAGGACTGTATCACACGTTAACTGCACCTAGAGGTTCATCTTTCTATTCTACTGGGTAGCCACTACATGCTGCTAGGTGTCACTGGTGGATGGTGGGACTCATAGGGATTATCTTGATGATCGATAAACCCTAATGAGTTGAGTTGGAATCGTTCCAACCCATTGAAAGGAGTTTTCAATGATATTGAGATAGAGATCACAATATATCTCACTACCAGTCTGAGTAGAACCTATGGGGTCACACACACTAGAAGTATTGATCGATCCGATGGTTGAAATCGTGATTAGGAATCACAAGTAATCAATTTGATTGATAAGAAGTTGAAGAAGGAAAGGAAATTAATTAATTGGACTTGAAACAAGAATCCTACTTTGGGTAGGATTCCTAGAGTCCTAATTGGATTAGGACTGGGAATCCTAGTTGGAGTAGGACTGGGATTCCTACTTGGAATAGGATTCCTACAATCCTAATGAGATTAGGAACTTTGAATTAGAATTGGATTCCTACTTGGAGTAGGATTCCTAGAAATCCTAATTGGATTAGGACTTCGAATTCAAATAAAGTCCTAATTGGATTAGGACTAAAATTGAACAAATCCTAATTGGATTAGGATTCCTTAAGTCTAAATTAATTATTAATCTAATGAATCAACATGACTCCTAATTGGATTAGGATTGAAGAGTTCAATTAAGTCATGATTCATTCAAGTCCTAATTGGATTAGGACTAGCGTAGAATGAACCCAAATTTGGCTAATCCTAATTAGATTAGGATTAAACCATGAGAGAGGCACCTAATCCTTTTTGGAAGAGGATTGGGTTAACCAAGTAAGAGGGGCATCAGCCCCTCTTCACTTAGTTGGTGCGACATGAAGAGAGAAGGGGGGTCGGCGCCCCCTCTTGGAAAGTAGTCAAGGGCTCCTAACTTGTAGGAGCCCTTCATCCTTATTAAAGGAGGACTAGGGCCGGCGCCCTAGATGGACCTTTCTCCTCTTCATCACGTGGCCACCCCCTCTCCATCTCTCCTTGGTTCAGCCGCCATCAGCAAAGGAAAAAGAAGAGGAGGCGTCTCCCTCCTCTTGGTCTTCTTCCTTGGCTCCAACGCATGGAAAAAGAAGAAGGCTGCAGGGGCTTTTGATCTTCTTCCCATCTTCATCCTTCTTCTTCCTCCTCTCAAGCACAATCAAGGGTTGATTGAAAGAGAGGAGATCAGCCATCAAAAGCTATCTCTGCAAGGGAGCTAGCACCCCGGTGAGATAGAGAGCTTGGATCGGATCCTGCTTCGTGTGGATACCCGTAGAGGCCGGACGTTTGAACGGCTTCAAGCGAACCCTCTTCCAAAACCACGAATTCAGATTTGCGGTGATCATCTACCCGCGCAAGGTGAAGATTTGATCTTCCTAATAGTTTTAAAAGTTTTAATTCTTACCTAATTACGAAAGGTCTAGAAACAACGTTCATGCGATGAACGTCGAACCCGTGCATGCCGATTCCGCTGCCATCTGATTTTTGTTTTGAAATATCAGCGGCATGGGCGGGTTCCCAACAGTGGTATCAGAGCCTAGGCTTCGTAGATTAAGGTAAGAATTAAATATCTAAAGGCATATTAGATCTGAAAATTGAATGATCATGCATGCTGAAAAATTCTGCATGCAGATTTTTCAGGGGTGCTGTTTTTTGCATGCTGATTTTTATGTGATAAAAAGATGATTCTAAATGCATTGTTAATGGGATTACAAAGTTTAGAATCATGATTAGCATGATCAGCGACCTATGTCATGATACAATCAGTTAGTTTTCAGATCTGAAAATTATAATTGTTGCATACGGTGATGATCATAGGATTCAACCCCTTTTGGTATCAAATGTAATGACCTGCGATGTGATCTGCGATGTCATGTAATTTTTCAGATTCTTGCATGCATCTTATTTGATGTTTTGAGAGGCCTGCGTGCCTCCTAAAAGGAGATGTAATTTATTTTTATTTTTATTTTACATCTGGTTGTATTTCTGTGATGTGATGTACATCAACGATCAAGTTGAAGCAAAGGCATGAGATGAAAGATGATCTAAGCGGTTGATGGCGATGGGATCAAGAGTTGATCAAGGATCGAATCAAGGTGGCTTAGAACCAATTCAAGAGTTGAAGACCACTTGATCGATTGATGTGCATGTGCTTGTAATACGACCTAATTAGAATCCATGATCATCACCTATTTAAAGTTTAACTTTATTTGATGCTGCGATTATAACTGCCTGTGATGTACCGTTTGCATGAGATGTGAATGCGAGTCGGGTAGATAGGTTTACATGTGATGTAGCAAACCCAATTGAGACCTAAATCAAAACCTCCTCAATCAAGTCGAGAGTGAACCGACATGAGCAAGTCATATTAGATTAATTGATCTAATTGGTGTCTAGGAAAGCATGAAAGGTGGTTACTTAATTAGGACCTTACTCTCTGAGTAAGGGGAGCCTCCCACCTGCTTACCTGGCCAATTGTTCGATTACCTCTTATGAAGGGCTCAAGTTGCAAACACTAAGACCTGATTAACCAATATTAAGTCAATAGGTCTTCCACTGTAGTAGAGCTACTAAGGCCTTTCTGATATTGATTTGTCTCGGCTGGACACAGTGGTCAAGTTGCATCGGGGGACTGGACCTCTCTATAGACATGAGATGTTGTAGGGTAAAGGTGGGGTTGGGCACCAATAACTGTTAGGTGAGGACCCAATGACGACTTTATTCCTACGGTTATACGGTGGGTCTGACTTAACTAAGAAATGGGACCAATAACTGTTAGGTGAGGTCTTCATGGCTTAGAGACCAAGTTACACTGCAACATGCTTGAGAAGCATTGTACAAGAGTTGTACACTCATCCATTTATGTGTCACCAATAACTGTTAGGTGAGGTGGCATGTAAATTGGTGGGACTGCAGTACCCACTAGAAACCCTAGTCGTGTAGGATTTCCGTTTTCCTACCAGGGGAGTATGAGGGATTCGAGAAAATAGTGGGAGTTACATTTGTTCTAAAAGACCTTAGAACAGATTAGGATCAAGTACAAAAGTCTAACTAGAATCTTTACTCTCTGCAGATACAATGTCGGCTTCAAACCCTCTGACCCGTATTCTTGAGACCAACCGACTGACCAGAACCAATTACAAAGACTGGCTTAGAAATCTCAAAATAGTTTTGGACTGTGAGAAGATAGGCTACATACTCGATTCAGATATCCCCACACTACCAGCACGTCCTACTGATGTTCAGCGTGAGTTGCATAAAAAGTGGTTGGATGATGACATTAGAGTAAAATGCTATATGATGGCATCCATGTCTAATGAACTCCAATGCCAGCATGAAAATATAAAGACTGCTAGGGACATACTGGCACACCTGCAAGAGTTGTATGGTGAGCAGAGTCGCACAGCTCGTTTTGAAGTGTCCAAGAGGCTTTTCAAAGCGAAGATGCGCGAAGGGCAGTCTGTCCATGATCACGGTCTGACCATGATCAAGGACCTAGAGGAGCTTGAGAAGCTCGGTATGGACATGTACAAGGAATTACAAGTGGATTTGATCCTACAGTCACTTCCTGATTCATTTGGTCAGTTTATAGTAAACTACCACATGAATAAGATTGAATGCACTAAGACTGAACTAATCAACATGTTGGTAACTGCTGAGGGAGCCTTGAAAGGTTCAAGGGGCAATGTCCTTGCTGCTGAGTTGACTTCTGGTTCCAAGAGAAAGTCTACTTGGAAGAAAAAGAAGCCTGCTAAGAAGCAGAAGAAAGACAAGAAGCCAAAGAAGGAAGTTCAAAAGAAAAGGGCTAACGACAAAGGAAAATGTTTCCACTGCAATGTCGAAGGCCACTGGAAAAGGAACTGTCCTTCATACCTCGAGAGCCTGAAGAACAAGAAAGGTGACACACCTTCAGAAGGTATAGACTTGCTCATAATTGAAACTAATCTAACGGTTTCTTCTACTTCTAGTTGGGTTATAGATTCTGGTTCTAGTGCTCATTTGTGCACTACCATGCAGGGTCTAAAGGAAAGTAGAAGGCTGGCGGAAGGTGCGGTAACCCTTCGGGTTGGCAACGGGGCAAAAGTTGCTGCTGTGGCTGTGGGCACCTACCATCTGCGACTACCGTCTGGATTTAGTTTAATACTTAGAGACTGCTATTATGTACCTGTTGCTAGCAGAAATTTGATTTCTGTTTCATGTCTAGCACAAGAAGGTCATGTTTTTACATTTGACAAAGACTGCTGTTCGATTTATTTGAGAAATAAAATAGTCGCACGTGGTTTCATGATTGACAGTCTCTATCATTTACATATGGATGTATCTGTGAATGTTACCGAGCAAGATGTGAGTGCCAAAGGATCCAAAAGATCCAGAGATGAGATAAACCAAAGATATTTGTGGCACCTCAGGCTTGGCCATATTGGAGAGGACAGAATGAACAAAATGGATAAAGATGGGCTTTTAGGCTCATTGACTTCCGAGTCATATCCAGTTTGCGAGTCCTGTCTTCAAGGAAAAAAGGGCAAGACTGCCCTTTGTAGGACATGGGGAGAGGACCACTGAATTACTTGCCCTAGTACATACAGATGTATGTGGCCCATTCGATGTGCTAGCCAGGGGACGTTATTCTTACTTCATTACCTTTACCGATGATTACTCACGGTATGGGTATGTGTATCTTATGAGACACAAGTCTGAGTCTTTTGAAAAGTTCAAAGAGTTCAAGAATGAAGTAGAAAAACAAACTGGAAAACCTCTTAAGGCTCTTCGATCAGATCGAGGAGGAGAATACCTTAGTAGAGAATTCTGGGACTATCTCAAAGAAAACGGCATAGTCTCACAATGGACACCTCCGGGTACACCTCAACTCAACGGGGTGTCAGAGAGGAGGAATCGGACCCTATTGGATATGGTCAGGTCCATGATGAGCTTCACTGATTTACCTATGTTCCTTTGGGGAGATGCCTTACTCACGGCGATTTATTTATTGAATAGAGTTCCCTCTAAATCCGTTCCTACCACACCGTATGAGATATGGCATGGTAAGAAACCAAGTCTGGGTCATCTCAAGATTTGGGGATGTCCGGCCCACGTCAAAAGACTACAGGCAGACAAGTTAGAGGCTAGGATCATAAGTGCTCGTTTTATATGATATCCTAAAGAGTCATTAGGATACAATTTTTACATCTCAGAGGATCACAATGTGTTTGTGACCCGTCATGCCATCTTTTTGGAAAAACAGTTTATCCTTGATAGAGGCAGTGGGAGAAAAATTGAGCTTGAAGAGAAAATCTCTGAAAAGCAACGAGTCATGGATCCTATAGAACCCATTCATAAAGAGCCAGTGCACGATGTCCCTCAACCACCTCGTAGATCTAGTAGGGTCTCCCATCCTCCCGATAGATACTTAGGAGGATACCGAGGAAATGTTCCTAGTGGGAGATAGAGATCACATACAGGATCCCAAAACCTACAACGAGGCGATATCTGATATCGATTCCG
Source organism: Phoenix dactylifera (assembly GCF_009389715.1). Classification (NCBI taxonomy): domain Eukaryota; kingdom Viridiplantae; phylum Streptophyta; class Magnoliopsida; order Arecales; family Arecaceae; genus Phoenix; species Phoenix dactylifera. The sequence goes on along the minus strand of NW_024067780.1, from coordinate 536,453 downwards.
AGAAATGGCTGGAAGCTATAAAGTCAGAGTTAGACTCCATGCATTCCAACCAAGTCTGGACCTTAGTAGATCCACCAGAAGGTATTGTACCTATTGGATGCAAATGGATCTACAAAAGGAATTTAAGTTCGGATGGACAGGTAGAGACCTATAAGGCAAGGCTTGTGGCGAAAGGGTATAGTCAGCGCGAAGGCATTGACTATCAGGAGACCTTTTCACCTGTAGCCATGCTAAAATCCATCCGAACATTGCTTGCTATTGCAGCATTTCATGATTATAAAATCTGGCAGATGGATGTGAAAACTGCTTTCCTGAATGGACATCTTGATGAAGATATCTATATGGAACAGCCTTTGGGTTTCACTTCCAGTGATGGAGATCACAAGGTCTGCAAGCTGCAAAGGTCCATCTATGGACTAAAGCAAACATCTCGGAGTTGGAACACTCGTTTCAATGACGCAATCAAAACGTTTGATTTCATCAAAAACGAAGAGGAACCGTGTGTTTACAAAAAGGTTAGTGGGAGTGCTGTCGTTTTTCTCGTACTGTACGTAGATGACATTCTCCTGATAGAGAATGATATTCCCATGCTAACCTCGGTCAAGGTCTGGTTGTCAAAAGAATTCTCCATGAAAGACCTTGGGGAAGCATCCTATATTTTGGGAATAAAGGTCTATAGAGATAGATCTAAAAGGATGCTTGGCCTTTCACAGAAGATGTACATAGAGGAGGTGCTGAAGAGGTTCAGCATGGAAAACTCCAAGAGGGGTCTCTTACCCCGAAGACATGGAATTCATCTCTCCAAGAAGATGTGCCCCAACACATCTGAAGAGATTCAACACATGAGCAAAATTCTCTATGCATCGGCAATAGGAAGCCTCATGTATGCCATGCTGTGTGCACAACCTGATATAGCTCTTGCTGTGAGTGTCACAAGCAGATATCAGTCGAATCCAGGTGAAGAACACTGGACAGCTGTGAAGAACAGTCTTAAGTACTTGAGAAGAACTTAGGACATGTTCTTGGTCTTTGGGAGAAGATCAGAGTTGAAGGTGGAAGGATGCACACATATTGATGATAGAAAGTCTGCATCAGAATATGTGCAATTGTGGTTCAGTAAATTGGAAGAGTTCCAAACAACCGATCATTATAGATTCTACCTTAGAAGCTGAATGTTAAGCCGTATCTAAGGGTGCAGTGGAAACCTTCTGATTAAAAGTTAATTGCAGAGTTAGGTGTAATGTCATTAGATGCCATAACACTTTACTGCAATAACATTGGCACCATAGCACTAGCTATGGAGCCATGGTCTCATCAGAAGTCCAAGCACATAGAACGGCGCTTTCATTTCATACGCGACTATGATGTAGAGGTGCAGAGAGTAGACTCCGCGGATAACGTGGCAGACCCGTTCACTAAGCAGCTGAGTCAGCAAAAGACTGAAGCCCACCTTGAGAAGATGGGCCTAAGATATATGACCAATTGGCTTTAGTGCAAGTGGGAGATTGTTAGATGTATGCCCTAGAAGCCAATTTGGCTGACACATTGTTGATTCTAGGGACATAATTTTGTACTTGACTATTTATTATTGAATAAATAAAAGGCATCCTTTCATTCATATTGTTTATGTGTCTATGAATCGTCCAAGAAATTAATAAGATGATGATACATATTCTCAAGAGTTGAGAATTTGAGCCATGTATCATTGGTGATTAATTTCTAAATGCTCCTGATCAATGGATTATCACGAGGACGGTGATCGATCCGATCAGTGCACAGATCACTCTCCTTCTGGATGGACGAGACTTGAGTCCACAGTGTAGGGACACTGAAGTGATAGTGCAGGTGCTTGTTAGAGAACAAGGGTACTGAGCGTGACCAAGACAAGAAGTCACTTGGATGTCTATCCACTCGTCAGTGACTTGCTTGATGTTGCAGTAGTGTGACTAGTCCTTTGACCTGCGGTGCTTCGGCTACTCACAGTGAGGTTATTGTAGTTTGACTGCACACATACATGGTCTCTAGCCATATGGGTCCATGCAGTGTAGATTGGCTGCAGTAAGTTCACTGTAGGAGTAGGGTATGCACCTATAAGGAATCTATCGACCTTGATAGAAGAGGAGTGATCCTATGTGATTTGTTAGACTGAGTTCTAAGACCTTGGCCAGGGCAGTAATATAAAGTGGAAAAAGAGTTTTCCATTAGCGAACTCAAGTCGAATAAATCTTGACATATGACAGACGATGGGGTTTGACGAGTTGTCCATGACCTCCGTCCTGTAGGGATCCACGATAGTAGGACTGTATCACACGTTAACTGCACCTAGAGGTTCATCTTTCTATTCTACTGGGTAGCCACTACATGCTGCTAGGTGTCACTGGTGGATGGTGGGACTCATAGGGATTATCTTGATGATCGATAAACCCTAATGAGTTGAGTTGGAATCGTTCCAACCCATTGAAAGGAGTTTTCAATGATATTGAGATAGAGATCAGAATATATCTCACTACCAGTCTGAGTAGAACCTATGGGGTCACACACACTAGAAGTATTGACCGATCCGATGGTTGAAATCGTGATTAGGAATCACAAGTAATCAATTTGATTGATAAGAAGTTGAAGAAGGAAAGGAAATTAATTAATTGGACTTGAAACAAGAATCCTACTTTGGGTAGGATTCCTAGAGTCCTAATTGGATTAGGACTGGGAATCCTAGTTGGAGTAGGACTGGGATTCCTACTTGGAATAGGATTCCTACAATCCTAATGAGATTAGGAACTTTGAATTAAAATTGGATTCCTACTTGGAGTAGGATTCCTAGAAATCCTAATTGGATTAGGACTTCGAATTCAAATAAAGTCCTAATTGGATTAGGACTAAAATTAAACAAATCCTAATTGGATTAGGATTCCTTAAGTCTAAATTAATTATTAATCTAATGAATCAACATGACTCCTAATTGGATTAGGATTGAAGAGTTCAATTAAGTCATGATTCATTCAAGTCCTAATTGGATTAGGACTAGCGTAGAATGAACCCAAATTTGGCTAATCCTAATTAGATTAGGATTAAACCATGAGAGAGGCACCTAATCCTTTTTGGAAGAGGATTGGGTTAACCAAGTAAGAGGGGCATCAGCCCCTCTTCACTTAGTTGGTGCGACATGAAGAGAGAAGGGGGGCCGGCGCCCCCTCTTGGAAAGTAGTCAAGGGCTCCTAACTTGTAGGAGCCCTTCATCCTTATTAAAGGAGGACTAGGGCCGGCGCCCTAGATGGACCTTTCTCCTCTTCATCACGTGGCCACCCCCTCTCCATCTCTCCTTGGTTCAGCCGCCATCAGCAAAGGAGAAAGAAGAGGAGGCGTCTCCCTCCTCTTGGTCTTCTTCCTTGGCTCCAACGCATGGAAAAAGAAGAAGGCTGCAGGGGCTTTTGATCTTCTTCCCATCTTCATCCTTCTTCTTCCTCCTCTCAAGCACAATCAAGGGTTGATTGAAAGAGAGGAGATCAGCCATCAAAAGCTATCTCTGCAAGGGAGCTAGCACCCCGGTGAGATAGAGAGCTTGGATCGGATCCTGCTTCGTGTGGATACCCGTAGAGGCCGGACGTTTGAACGGCTTCAAGCGAACCCTCTTCCAAAACCACGAATTCAGATTTGCGGTGATCATCTACCCGCGCAAGGTGAAGATTTGATCTTCCTAATAGTTTTAAAAGTTTTAATTCTTACCTAATTACGAAAGGTCTAGAAACAACGTTCATGCGATGAACGTCGAACCCGTGCATGCCGATTCCGCTGCCATCTGATTTTTGTTTTGAAATATCAGCGGCATGGGCGGGTTCCCAACAAGCTGGTGGAGAAGCAGATTGGCTTAAGGGTCTGTTATCAGATATTCCCATGATGGATAAGCCTATTCCTACTGTTCTAATTAACTGTGATAATCAGGCGACTATAGCAAAAGTGAAAAGTAAAAATCACAACTCGAAGTCGTCTAGGCATATTGAGCTTCAATATAAAATTTTAAGGAAGCTCACCTCTACTGGAGTTATAATTTTAAGTTATATTAAATCAGTGGAGAACTTGGCAGATCATCTGACCAAGGGCTTGTCGAGAGGACAAGTTCAATATGCTTCGAGGGGGATGGGTTTAAAGCCTATTTTTGAGTCACCGTCAGCGGCAACCCAACCTATCTGACTGGAGATCCCAAGATGTAGGTTCAATGGGACAAACAAGCTGACTGAGTGGTTGGTAGGAGCACCAAATTTAAAGTGAACTCAGTTCACTACCCATCTCTATGGAGCAGGTGCTCAACTGCACTAGACAGGAGGATAGCGTAATGCCTTAATGATATCAAGGCTATTATAGTAGGGTATAGAGTTGCAGTATACCCTTGGAGATATCACCGATGTGAGTGTGACTGTGGGGCCGCAGTCAAATAGAGAATTAAGGCTTGTTCTCTAGGAGATACTCACAAAATAAGATACCTGCGCACGGCCGTAATGCGCTACCCCGATGGAACTCACATGCAGGGTCAACTCTTAGTTGTTCGGTATTTTAAAATCTATACATAAAGTCCAAGTTCAAGACTTTGTTCACTTCGGACCGGTGTGGATGGCAAAATACCAACTAGAAGAAGGTTCAAGTCCGGAAGACACCTTTTATCGAAAGCTAAGTGTACTGATTGCTCGTACTTTGAATTTTCAGAATTTCTATTATTTTCAAAATTATTTTAAATTTTTAAAATTTCAAAAATGGTGGGGAAATGTAAGAAGTTTTTGAAATTTGAGAAGAACGATTACGAAACCGTCTCTCATTTCTTACGTTTTGAAACTGACCCTTGTATGATCCACCCATTGAAAAAATCAATGGAAGACCGTCATTAAAACCTCTTGAATAGGGAGACGTTGGGGCCTAACGTCTCCTGGTGTGAAGCCAAAGATAAAGGGGCTTCACCGAGAGAAAAAAAAAAAAAACAGAGTTCTTTCATCCCTTTCTTTGAATTTTTTAAGCTTGGTTTCCTTCACGGTCTTTTAAGCAGAGTGATCATTTCAAGCTCTGTACTCTTCCTTTTTCTATTCTTTCTTCATTTCTTATCAAACCATAGTGTACGAGCAAAGAGAAAAATTCCTGCGGAGTTCAAGAGATTTTGTAGTATTGTGCACGTCTACAAAATCAACGGTCCGTTGTATCTTAAGAAGGGATCGCCAGAATTCGGTGCATATAAGGAGGCGAACCTCTTTCAAAGACAGTGACTACACGCCTCGGACCGATCTACAGGTATTATCTATTTTATTTTGGATCTAAAGAAAACGACATCAAAGAGGTATGCATTGGAATCAGTTGTTTCAGTGATATTAAATTATTTAAGTTTTATTTGAGTTCTTTGAGTTGATTATTCCAACATCTACTGCAAGACCCCTTGAACTACTTCACGTGGATCTTTTTGGACCAACTAGAACCACAAGCCTTGGTGGAAACAAGTATGGTCTTGTCATTGTAGATGATTTTTCTAGATACACATGGGTCATATTTTTAGCTCATAAAGATGAAGCATTTTCTGTATCTAAGAAATTTTATAAGAAAGTAACCAACTCGAGAAATACTTCAGTTATAGCTATTAGGAGTGATCATGGAACAGAATTTGAAAATCATCTATTTGATGAATTCTGTAGTAAAAAGGGAATAACTCATAATTTCTCTGCACCTAGGACACCACAACAAAATAAAGTTGTGGAAAGAAAGAATAGAACCCTAGAGAAAATGGCTAGAACCATGTTGTGTGAAAGTAACCTCCCTAAGTATTTTTGGGGAGAAGCCATTAACACATCATGTCATATATTAAATAGAGTTTTATTGAGACCAATTATAAAGAAAACACCTTATGAACTTTGGAGAGATAGAAAGCCCAAAGTAAACTATTTTCATATTTTTGGGTGTAGGTGTTTCATTCATAATAATGGCAAAGATAACTTAGGCAAATTTGATTCCAAATCTGATGAAGGTATCTTTTTGGGATATTCTACATCAAGTAAAGCTTATAGAGTCTTCAACAAAAGAACCCTTGTTATTGAAGAGTCTATACATGTTGTTTTTGATGATACTAATGATATCTCTTTTAGCAAGAGAGTAGCTTTTGATGATGATGCAGGGATACTTGAGGAAAAGATGAATGACATGACATTACAAGAAAATGAACCGAAACAGATTGGAGATATATCAACAAACCAAGAGGCAATTGTTGATCATGGGCTTACTAAGGCTTGGAGGTATGCTCATGGTGACCCTAAAGAATTAATCTTAGATGATCCATCTCAACTTGTTAGAACTAGAGCCTCTCTTAGGAACTTAAATAATCATCTTGCATTTGTTTCACATTTAGAACCTAAAAACATAGAAGAAGCTGAGAGTGATGTAAATTGGATAAATGCTATGCAAGAGGAACTTAACCAATTTACAAGAAATAAAGTATGGAACTTAGTTGAAAGACCCACTGAATACTCAATAATAGGAACTAAATTGATATACAAAAATAAACTTGATGAAAATGGAATTGTGATTAGGAACAAGGCTAGACTAGTAGCAAAGGGTTATAATCAAGAAGAAGGTATAGATTTTGATGAGACTTTTGCTCTTGTAGCTAGACTTAAGGCAATTAGATTATTACTAGCATTTGCATGCAATAAAGATTTCAAATTATTCCAAATGGATGTAAAAAGTGCCTTCTTGAATGGGTATATTAATGAGGAAGTTTATGTAGAACAACCTCCTGGTTTTGAGAATCATCAATACCCCAATCATATTTATAAACTAAACAAAGAACTTTATGGTCTAAAATAAGCCCCTAAAGTATGGTATGAAAGACTTAGCAAATTTCTATTAGACCATGAATTTTCTAGAGGAAATGTTGATACAACTCTATTTTTGAAAAAGAAAAACAAAAATATGTTGGTAGTGCAGATTTATGTAGATGATATTATTTTCGGTGCTACTAACAATCGCCTTTGCGAAGAGTTTGCTGAGTTAATGCAAAGTGAATTTGAGATGAGCATGATGAGAGAATTGAACTACTTCCTCGGACTTCAAATCAAACAATCCAAGAAAGGAATTTTCATCAATCAAGCTAAATACATCAAGGAAATGCTAAAGAAGTTTGATATGGATGGAAATAAGTCAATTGGCACCCCCATGAGCTCATAATGCAAACTAGACAAAGATGAATCAGGTAAATCAGCTGATCAAAAGCTGTATAGAGGTATGATAGGATCTTTACTATATCTTACAGCAAGTAGACCTGATATTATGTTTAGTGTTTGCATGTGTGCTAGATATCAATCTAATCCTAAAGAATCACACCTAATTGCAGTTAAGAGAATTTTTAAATATCTCACAGAAATAAAAAACATAGGTCTATGATACTCTAAAGAATCATGCATAAATTTAATAGGGTACACTGATTCAGACTTCGCTGGTTGTAAACTTGATAGAAAAAGCACCAGCGGATCTTATCAATTTTTAGGAGAAAACTTAATTTTATGGTTTAGCAAGAAACAAAACTCGGTTGCATTATCTACGACTGAAGCCGAATATATTGCTGCCGGGAGTTGTTGTGCTCAAATTTTATGGATCAAGCAACAACTTGAAGATTATGGTATTAAACAAGATAAGATTTCCATAAATTATGATAATACAAGTGCCATAAATCTAACTAAAAATCCAATTCAACACTCAAGAACTAAACATATTAAGATAAGACATCATTTCATAAGAGATCATGTGTTAAATGGTGATGTAGTGCTTGAATTTGTTTGCACTGATGATCAACTTGCTGATATCTTCACTAAACCCTTATGTGAAGATCGATTTTGTATTCTTAGAAGAGGGTTAGGAGTGATTGATCCATTCTTATGATACTCCCCTCTAATTGATTGATTTTGATGATTAGCTTATGTTAGACATAAGATTTCTTATCTATGGTCATCAAATCAGTTTTTAAATCTTAGATATGTCCATAGCTCTCTCCTTTGGTACGGTAATAACAAGTTTGTTAGTTACGTGCCAGAGTTCGAGGCGACTCGAATAGATTTTAGAGTCGGCTCGTAGGCGAGTCGACTCACGCATATTTAGGAGTCGACTTGAGGTCGAGCCGACTCGCGACTTATCGGAGTCGACTCGAGGTCGGAAATCCAATTTTTAACCCTAATCGAAACATTTATTCCTCAATTCTATTCTCGGCCGCCACTGTTCCAAAACCCTAGAGTCATCTCCAACCTCGTCTCCGACCCGTTCTAGGTCCTCTCCCTCGAGTTTTCTTCCATTTCTCTTGTCCATACCTCGGTTTGTAGGTCAAAATGTCTAGAAAAGTCGTTGTCCCGAGCCGGAAGAGACCTCTCTCCGCGAGCGGCGCCAAGCGACGGTCCAAGGCACGGAACGAACCCATGAGGCCACCACCTCCGGTTCCTTCCCTGCCTAGGCCGGTTCCCTCGCGTCCGTGCGCCGGGAGGGCAGTCTCTACCGGGAGGAAAGTCAACTTTGACTTCCTCTCCCGGGAATGGTTCACCCTAGGGCATCATCTTAGGGCTCAAGGGTTAGAGTTGTTCTATTCTTTAGACCTCCCTACCTACCCAAGATTAGTTAGAAAATTTTATGGGACTATAGCCCGAGGTAGTGGTGGTATCCAGGGAACCGTAGCAGGTGTCTCTGCCTTTATTTTGGAGGACTTCATTGCTCGAATCCTCCATCTCTCCCGAGAGGGGATTTTTCCTACTCATCCCCATGATAGGACTGAGGCCCTTACGACCGTCTTAGGGAGCCCACCTCAATCCCCAATAGAGGAGGTGTTTGCAAATCAGCTTTCAGCTGAAATGCGGCTCCTCCTAAGTATTTCTAGGACTCTCTTTCCCAAAACAGGTAGGTTTGACTTCATCTCCGAGAGAGACCTAGCATTGTTGTTCCATATTCTCCAAGACACTCCCATCAACTTCCCAAAACTCATCTACAAATACATCTGTGAACCCCTAGATAAACCTAGATTGAGTCTCCCTTATGGCATGCTATTCACACTCTTCTTTAGGGAGTTAGAGGTCTCTATTCTTGAGGAGGAACCCTCTCGTTCACTTAGAAATACCGATCACATGGGTGAGGGGACTCTCCACAGAATGGGGTTCCATAAAGTCGACAATGTCTGGTTAGGAAAACTTCTTCATCCACTCCATCCGACCCAACCACTCATCACTCACCTAGTCCTGATCATGACCAGGACCACTACATAGCTCCTCCCACTTTTCCTTCCACATCCGGTCCATCATTCCCATCCACTTCAGCTGGACCCTCTACTGCACCACCACCTCAGCAGCCCCTGGAAGTCCGGATCAGCTCTGAGCAACTCCGGGAGATGAGACAGGAGATTGTGAGGGAGCTGAGAGAAGACTTGTTGAGAGAGCTCCGAGGTCCACTCTGTACTCCCTCCTTTGAAGTTGTTTCCTCCTTAGCAGCCGTGTCCAAGATGGTTGCAGACCTGAAGGAGGAAATCTACAACATCAGGAGCCTTGTCCAAGCTCAATATTGGAATATGAGCGACGTAAAGGATGACACGAGGAAGATGCGAGATAGCATTAGAAATGAATTTGGTAGCCAAAGTCAGGATGCAGAAAGGCTAGCACATGCCTTGATCTCCAAACTTGACACCCTCCAAGAAAGTTTGACACAGTTCACTTCTGTTGGGAACCCACCCATGCCGCAGAAAATTAAAAAAAATTTCAGATGCAGCGGAAGAGACATAAGCGGGATCAATCGTTCATTCTATGATCGTTGTTCAATAACCGTTCGTAGATAGATTAGAATTAAAAACTTTTAAACTAATTATGAAGATCAGATCTTCACCTTGTGCGGGTAGATGATCACCGCAAACTGAAGTTCGTGGTTTAGGATGAAGATTCGCTTGAAGCCGTTCACGCATCCGGCCTCTACAGGTATCCACACGAAGTAGAGATCCGATCAAAGCTTTCTTGTCTCCCTGGGGTGCTAGCTCCCTTGCAGAGACTTCTTTTAATGGCTGATGTCCTCCCTTTGAATCAACCCTTGATTGTGCTTGGGAGGAGGAAGAAGAAGGATGAAGTTTGAAGAAGAATCAAAGCCCCTACAGCCTACTTCCTTTTCCCTGCATTGGAACCAAGGAGGAGGGAAGAAGATGGCCGCCAAGCTTTCTTTTCTTCTCACCTTGCTTGCGGCTGAAAACCAAGGGGAGAAAGGGTGGCCACCAATTGGAGAGGGAGAGGGCTTCAATTGAATGCCCTAGGGTGCCGCCCACTTCTCCTTTTAAAGGCATGAAGGGCTCCTGCAAGTTAGGAGCCCTTGACTTATTTCCAAGAGGGGCACCGACCCCTCTTTTCTTTGCCGCACCAAGGAGGAAAAAGGGGAGGGGCTTGCGCCCCTCCCTCTAAGGAGGATTGTGATGTCCTAATGTGGCTAATGCGCCCCTCCCTCTTGGTTAGCTCTAATCCTCCTCTAAGGAGGATTGGGATGTCCTAATGTGGCTAAGCCCTAATCTAATTAGGTTTAGTCCAAGGGTAAACCAATTTTGGGTCTAATCTAGGTAAGTCCTAATCCAATTAGATCTTAAATCAATTTTGACTCAATTGAACTCTTCAATCCTAATCCAATTAGGAGTCTTGTTAATTCATTAGATTAATAATTAATTAGGACTTAAGAAATCCTAATCCAATTAGGATTTATTCAATTTTAGTCCTAATCCAATTAGCACTCTAATTTGAATCCGAAGTCCTAATCCAATTAGGACTTCTAGGAATCCTATTCTAAGTAGGAATCCAAATTGAATTCAAAATCCTAATCTAATTAGGATTGTAGCAATCCTACTCCAAGTAGGAATCCCAGTCCTACTCCAAGTAGGACTCCCAGTTCTAATCCAATTAGGACTCCAGAAATCCTACTCCAAGTAGGTTTCGTGTTTAAGTCCAATTAATTAATTCCTATTGTTCCTTCTTCAATTTATTATCAATCGAATTGATTACTCGTGATTCATAATCACTTTTCAACCATCGGATCGGTCAATACTTCTAGTGTGTGACCCCATAGGTTCTATTCTGACTGGTAGTGAGATATATTGTGATCTCTATCACAATGTCATTGAAAACTCCTTTCAATGGGTCGGAACGATTCCAACTCTACTCATTAGGGTTTATCGATCATTGAGATAATCCCTGTGAGTCTCACCATCCACCAGTGACACCTAGCAGCATGTAGTGGCTATTCAGCAGAATGGAATGATGAACCTCTAGGTGCAGTTATCGTATGATACAGTCCTACTATCATGGATCCCTACAGGATGGAGGTCATGGACAACTCGTCAAACCCCATCGTCCGTCATATGTCAAGATTTATTCGACTTAAGCTCGAGAGTGGAAAACTCTTTCTCCACTGTATAATCTGCCCCGGCCGAGGTATTACGAACTCAGTCTTATAAATCACATAGGATCTCTCCTTATTTTTTAAGGTCGATAGATTCCTTATAGGTGCATACCCTGCTCCTATAGTGAACCTACTGCAGCCAATCTACACTGCATGGACCCATATGGCTAGAGACCATGTATGTGTGCAGTCAAACTACAATAACCTCACTGTGAGTAGCCGAAGCATCGCAGGTCAAAGGACCAGTCATACTACCGCAACATCAAGCAAGTCACTGATGAGTGGATAGACATCCAAGTGACTTCTTGTCTTGGTCACGCTCAGTACCCTTGTTCTCTAACAAGCACCTGCACTATCACTTCAGTGTCCCTACACTGTGGACTCGAGTCTCGTCCATCCGTAAGGAAAGTGATGTGTGCACTGATCGGATCAATCACCGTCCTCATGATGATCCATCGATCAAGAGCAATTTAGAAATTAATCACCAATGACACATGCCTCAAATTCTCAACTCTTGAGAATATGCATCATCATCTTATTAATTCTTTGGACGATTCATGGACACATAAGAACATGAATGAAAAGAATGCCCAACTTAATTAGGTCAAGTACAAATTTATGTTCCAGAATAAAATAATGCGTCAGCCAAATTGGCTTCTAGGGCATACTTCTAACAATCTCCCACTTGCACTAAAACCAATCAGCCATAAACCTAAGCCCCATCTTCTCAAGATATATTTCAGTTTTCTGCTGACTTATCTACTTAGTGAATGGGTCCACCATATTTCCTGTGGAGTCTACTCTTTGATCCTCTATTTATTTTTTTTCAAGGTAGTCACTTATTAGGTTAAACCGTCGCTCTATGTGCTTCGGTTTTTGGTGAGACCTTTGGCTCCTTAGCTAGTGCTATGGTGCCTTTGTTATTGCAGTAGAGTGTTATGGCATCTGATGACATTACACCTAACTCTGCAATGAACTTCTTAAACCAAAAAGTTTCCACTGCACCCTTAGAGACGGTTTGACATTCAGCTTTTAAGGTAGAATCTACAATGATCGGTTGTTTGGAACTCTTCCAATTTACTGAACCACCGTTGCACGTATTCTAATGTAGACTTCCTATCATCAATATGTGTGCATCCTTCTACCTTCAACTCTTATCTTCTCCCAAAGACCAAGAACATGTCCTTAGTTCTTCTTAAGTACTCAAGACTGTTCTTCACAGCTATCTTGCGCTTCTTGCCTGGATTTGACTGATATATGCTCGTGACACTCACAGCATGTACTATATCAAGTCACGTACATTGCATGGTATACATGAGGCTCCCTATAGCCGAAGCATAAGGGATCTTGCTTATCCGCTGAATCTCTTCAGATGTATTGGGGCACATCTTCTTGGAGAGATTTATCCCATGCCTAAGGGATAATAATCCTCTTTTAGAGGTTTTCATGCCGAACCTCTTCAGCACTCCCTCTATATACATATTCTATTACAGGACAAGCATCCTTTTAGATCTATCTCTATAGACCTTAATTCAAGATATAGGATGCTTTTCCAAGGTCTATCATGGAGAATTTTTTACACAACCAAACCTTGACCTAAGTTAGTATGGAAATATCATTCCCAATTTGAAGGATATCATCTATGTACAATACGAAGAATGCAATAGCCCTTCCACTAACTTTCTTATATACACATGGTTCCTTTTCGTTATTGATGAAATCAAATGATTTGACTATATCGTTGAAACGAGTGTTCCAACTCCGAGATACTTGCTTTAGTCCATAGAAGGACCTTTGCAGTTTACAGACCTTGTGATCACTATCACAATATCTCATAATTATATTATGCTGCAATAGCAAGCAATATTCGAATGGACTTCAGCATGGCTATAGGGTGAAAAGTATCCTTATAATCAGTACTTTCGCACTGACTATAACCTTTCGCCACTAGCCTTGCCTTATAGGTCTCTACCTAATCATCCGAACTTAATTTTCTCTTGTAGATCCATTTATACCCAATAGGTACTATACCTTCTGGTGGATCTACTAAGGTCCAGACTTAGTTGGAATGGATGGAGTCCATCTCTGACTTCATCGCTTCCAGCCATCTCTAGGAATTGATGTCTAACATCGCCTCGTTGTAGGTATTAAGATCCTTACCTTGATCCCTATCTCCCATGAGGAACACTTCCTCTACATCCTCTGTAAGCATACCTAAGTACCTTTCAGGCGGACGGAAGATCCTACTAGATTTACGGGGTGGAGGAGGTACTACGTGTACTGGCTTAATATAAATAGGTTCTATAGGCGCAATGGCTTGTTGCTGTTTTAGAGACTTTCTCTTCAAGCTCAATTTTCCTCCCACTGTTTCTGTCAAGGATAAACTATTTTCCATGAAGATAGCATCTAGGCTCACAAACACTTTGTGATCCTTTGGGACGAAAAGTCGTATCCTAATGACTCTTTAGGATATTCTATAAAATGAGCATTAATTGTCCTATCCTCTTACTTGTCCGCCTGTTGTCGTTTGAGTTGAGCTGGACATCCCCAAATCTTGAGATAACCAAGACTCAGCTTCTTACCATGTCATATCTCATATGGTGTGGTAGGAACGGACTTTAGAGGGAATGTTATTCAATAAGTAAATAGTTGAAAATAGGGCATCTATCTAAAGAAACAAGGGTAAATCAGTGAAGCTCATCATGGACCGGACCATATCCAATAGAGTCTGATTCCTCCTCTCTGACACTCCGTTGAGCTGAGGTGTACCAGGAGGAGTCCATTATGAAACTATACCATTCTCCTTGAGATAATCACGGTACTCTCCACTAAGGTATTCATTTCCTCGATCTGATTGAAGAACCTTAATGAGTTTTTCTGTTTATTTTTCTACTTCATATCTCAACTCTTTGAACCTTTCAAAAGTTTCGGATTTGTGTATCATACACATATCCATACCGTGAGTAATCATCGATAAATGAAGTAAAAAATTACAACCCCTAGCCTGTACATCAAATGGGCCACACACATCAGTGTGTACTAGGATAAGTATTTCAGTGGACCTCCTGTGTCCTACAAAGGATAATTTGGCCATCTTTCCTTGAAGGCAGAATTTACAAATCAAATATGATTCGAAAGTCAATGAGCCAAAAAGCTCATGTTTCTCTAATTTGTTTATTCTGTCTTCTTCTATATGGCCAAGCCTGAGGTGCCACAAATACTTTAGATTTATTTCATTTCTGGATCTATTAGATCCTATGGTATTTACTATTTGCTCAGATACATTCACAGATACATCCATATGTATGTGATAGAGACTGTCAATCATAAAACCACGTTGAACCAATTTATTTCTCAAATAAATGGAACAATAGGCTTATAAAAATCTTTCTGTGCTAAACAAGATACAGAAATCAAATTTCTGCTAGCAACAGGTAACAATCCCTAAGTATCCTGAGCATATCTGACATACCTTCTGAAGGTATGTCACCCTTCATCTTTTTATGCTTCCCATATATGTAGGACAGTTCCTCTTCCAATGGCCGTCCATGATGTAATGGAAACACTTTTCCTTGCAATTGGCTTTTTTCTTGGAACTTCCTTACTTGGCGTTTTCTCAGTCTTCTGCTTCTTCGCAGGCTTCTTCTTCTTCCAAATAGACTCTCTGTTGGAAGTAGAAACCAACTCGACAGCGAGAACGATGCCCCTTGAACTCTTCAAGGGCCCTAAGGTAGTTACCAATTTATTTAACAATTCTGTTTTGATGCATACAATCTTGTTCATATGGCAATTTACTATAAACTGTTCATATGAAGCTAGAAGAAATTGTGGGATCAAATCCGTTTGCAATTCCTTGTGCATGGTCATGCCGAGCTTCTCAAGCTTCTCTAAGTCCTTTATCATGGTCAAACCATGATCATGGACAGACTGCCCATCGCGCATCTTGGCCTTGAAGAGCCTCTTGGACATTCAAACCAAGCTGCGTGACTCTGATCACCATACAACTATTGCAGGTGATTTAATGTATCCTTGGCAATCTTCATGTTCTCATGCTGGCATTATAATTTATTGGACATGGATGCCATTATGTAGCACCTAACTTTATTGTCATCATTCGTCCACTTGGCATGCATCTTACGCTGATCAGTGATCGGACAGATTGGTAATACGGAAATTCCATGGTCTAGCACTGTTGCCCAAATAGACAACCCAAGAGGGGGGGGTGAATTGGGTTTTAAATTAATTTGGATAATTAAACGTTATGGATGATTAATTAAAAACTATTGCAAGTTATTTAATTAATGCTAAGTGCTGTGAGTGATGTGAGAGGAAGAAGAGAAGAGACAATCCAATGCAAACACAGAGTTTTATAGTGGTTCGGAGCTACCCCTTGCTCCTACGTCCACTCCCCAAGTCTCTCTTGGGAATTCACTATAACCCCCTTGGATTACAGCCGGTTGTTTTGCAAGCTCACAACCAAACTTGTTGTTTTACGAGCTCACAACGAACTCGGTCGGTTTTTCCAGGCTCACCGACTAGAACCAACCCCGATTGTTTTCCCGGGCTCACAATCAAACCCTTACACACGTTGGTTTTTAACTTGGCTCACCAACCAACCTTAATCCCCTTGATTCAATCCCCCGATTGAACCAAGTAATTACAAGTTATAGAAAGAAAGGAAAATAAGCTTCTCAAAAGCAGATGTAAAACAATATAATCAAAAGAGGAGTTTAGAAGCCCTCAAACGCTTTTAAGCTGAAGTAGAGGAATGGCTTCTTGAACTCCGGTCTCCTCTAGAATGAGTAGTCGACTTGAATGCAGGAGGAGGAGGCTTTAATTGCTGGGAAGATGTAGTTGGTTGCAGTAAATGCTGATCTTCCCCTTTTTCGTTGAAGAGCACGTTGCAGAGCTTGAAAGCTTGAATGCTTGGAGTGGAATGGTTGTTCTCTCCCTTGCTACAGTCTTCTGTGGCTATTTAAGCCAACCCCCACGGAAACTAGCCGTTACACTGCTTTTTCTGCCCGTTCTGCACACTCTGCGCAGCCTGACAATATGACCGTTGGTGGGTTGGAGTCGACTCGCGCGATCAGGAGTCGACTCGGCTGTAGCGGGAGTCGACTCAAGCTTTTCCGGAGTCGACTCGGCAACTGTTCCAAATTTGAATTAAAGTTGCCGTCACGACTGGGAGTCGACTCGTCTTGACCCGGAGTCGACTCGTCAACTTCTGGAGCTGACCTGGCAATTTTGGAGTCGGCTCATCCACTGAAGTCCGTGGATCCAATTTTGAATTTTGTCCACTCGAGTCGACTCGACTGTCCTTGGAGTCGACTCGAATCTCAGAGCCCGAACTCCCGATTCTCTGTCTTTTGGCTCATCCAGTCTTGGAGTCGACTCGAACTTCCTTGGAGTCGACTCGGCTCTCAGTTTCCGAAAGTTGGTCTTCTGCCTTTTGATGTGAAGCTTGTCTTGGAGTCGACTCGAGCTGTCTGGGAGTCGACTCGAATCTCAGAGGCAGTAACATGGTTTTCTGTCTGTCGATGGTCGCACAGTCTCGGAGTCGACTCGCGTATTGCGGGAGTTGACTCGAATCTCAGAGTCCATAAAATGATCTTTGACCTTTTCTTTGTGTACCGCTGAGAGTCGACTCTTGCTTTCTCTGGAGTCGACTTGCCAACCATCGGAGTCGACTCGCGTTCCACTGGAGTCGACTCGAATCTCAGACTCGAAAACTGCTCTCTGACTTTTCTTTGTGTACCTCTTGGAGTCGACTCTTACTACCCTGGAGTCGACTCGTTGAACATTGGAGTCGACTCGCGCACTTCAAGAGTCGACTCGTTGACAGGTTCTGAGATGAGGCTTTCCGTTCTTCTTTCTGTTCTCAGTCGGAGTCGACTCGTACTAGTCTGGAGTCGACTCGAGCTCGTGCCAGTGAACTTGATATGCTTGGAGTCGACTCGTGATACTCGGGAGTCGACTCGAGTCTCAGACTTTGGTTCAGCAGACTTCTTAACTTATCCAAAATACTATGAACCAAATCTAGAGACACTTGGACAGGATTTTCACTGAAACACTCAATTGAATTCATTAGTAATCACAAGATATACTCAAATGCTTTGAGCTCATCAAAATCAAATGGGGTTTTAATCAATCACTCCACAAGCACATACCCTAATTTCTCACAATTCAAAACTATTTTGAAATTTGCTGAGCCAGTCTTTATAATTGGGTTTGGTCAAACAGTTGTTCTATAGGATATGAGTTAAAAGTCTAGAAGCTGACATTGTAAACCTCAGAGAGTAAAGATTCTAGTTAGAATTTTGTACTTGATCTTAATTTGTTCTAGGGTCTTTTAGAACAAATGTGCCTCCCACTATTTTCTCGAATTTCTCACACTTTTCTGGTAGAAAAATGGAAAACCTACACGACTAGGGTTTCTAGTGGGTACTGCGGTCCCACCGATTTATAGGCCACCTCACCTAACAGTTATTGGTGACACATAAATGGATGAGTGTACAACTCTTGTACAATGCTTCTCAAGCATGTTGCAGTGCTACTTGGTCTCTAAGCTATGAAGACCTCACCTAACAGTTATTGGTCCCATTTCTTAGTTAAGTCAGACCCACCGTATAACCGTAGAAATAAAGTCGTCATTGGGTCCTCACCTAATAGTTATTGGTGCCCAATCCCACCTTTACCCTACAACATCTCATGTCTATAGAGAGGTCCAGCCCCCCGATGCAACTTGCCCACTATATCCAGCCGAGACAAATCAACATCAAAAAGACCTTAGCAGCTCTACTATGGTGGAAGACCTATTGACTTAATATTGGTTAATCATGTCTTAGTGTTTGCAACCTTGAGCTCTTCATAAGAGGTAATCGAATAATTGGCCAGGTAAGCAGGTGGGAGGCTCCCCTTACTCAGAGAGTAAGGTCCTAATTAAGTAACCACCTTTCATGGTTTCCTAGACACCAATTAGATCAATTAATCTAATATGACTCGCTCATGTTGGTTCACTTTCGACTTGATTGAGAAGGTTTTAGTTTAGATCTCATTGGGTTTGCTACATCACATGTAAACCTATCTACCCCGCTCTCATTCACATCACATGCAAATAGCACATCGCAAGCAGTTATAATCGCAGCAATGAATAAAGTTAAACTTTAAATAGATGATGATCATGGATTCTAATTAGGTCATATTACAAGCACATGCACGTCAATCGATCAACTGGTCTTCAACTCTTGAATTGATTTCAAGCCTCCTTGATTCGATCCTTGACCAACTCTTGATCCAATCGCCATCAACCGCTCAGATCGCCGTTCATCTCATGCACTATCTCCGACTTGATCGTTGACGTACATCACATCACAGAAATACAACCAGATATAAAATAAAAATAATAATAAATTATATCTCCTTTTAGTAGGCACACAGGCCTCTAAAAACATCAAATAAGATGCATGCAAGCATCTGAAAAATTACATGACATTACAGATCACATCGCAGGTCATTACATTTGATACCAAAAGGGTTTGAATCCTATGATCATCACCGTATGCAACAATTATAATTTTCAGATCTAAAATCTGATTGATTATTTTATGACATGGGTTGCTGATCATGCTAAACATGATTCTAAACTTTGTAATCCCATTAACAATGCAATTAGAATCATCAATTTATCAGATAAAAATCAGCATGCAAAAATCAACAACCCTGAAAAATTCTGCATTCAGAAAATTTTTAGCATACATATCCTTTTAAATTTCAGATCTATCAAGCCTGTTTATAATTAATTCTAACCTTAGTCTACGAAGCCTAAGCTCTGATACCACTGTTGGAAACCTGCCATGCCGCAGAAAATTTAAAAAAATTTCAGATGCAGCGGAAGAGGCATAAGCGGGATCAATCGTTCATCCTATGAACGTTGTTCAATAACCGTTCGTAGATAGATTAGAATTAAAAACTTTTAAACTAATTATGAAGATCAGATCTTCACCTTGTGCGGATAGATGATCACCGCAAACTGAAGTTCATGGTTTAGGATGAAGATTCGCTTGAAGCCGTTCAAGCGTCCGACCTCTACGGGTATCCACACGAAGTAGAGATCCGATCAAAGCTTTTTTGTCTCCCCGGGATGCTAGCTCCCTTGCAGAGACTTCTTTTAATGGCTGATGTCCTTCCTTTGAATCAACCCTTGATTGTGCTTGGGAGGAGGAAGAAGAAGGATGAAGTTTGAAGAAGAATCAAAGCCCCTGCAGCCTACTTCCTTTTCCCTGCATTGGAACCAAGGAGGAGGGAAGAAGATGGCCGCCAAGCTTTCTTTTCTTCTCACCTTGCTTGCGGCTGAAAACCAAGGGGAGAAAGGGTGGCCACCAATTGGAGAGGGAGAGGGCTTCAATTGAATGCCCTAGGGTGCCGCCCACTTCTCCTTTTAAAGGCATGAAGGGCTCCTACAAGTTAGGAGCCCTTGACTTATTTCCAAGAGGGGCACCGGCCCCTCTTTTCTTTGCCGCACCAAGGAGGAAAAAGGGGAGGGGCGCAAGCCCCTCCCTCTTGGTTAGTCCTAATCCTCCTCTAAGGAGGATTGGGATGTCCTAATGTGGCTAAGCCCTAATCTAATTAGGTTTAGTCTAAGGGTAAACCAATTTTGGGTCTAATCTAGGTAAGTCCTAATCCAATTAGATCTTAAATCAAGTTTGACTCAATTGAACTCTTCAATCCTAATCCAATTAGGAGTCTTGTTAATTCATTAGATTAATAATTAATTAGGACTTAAGAAATCCTAATCTAATTAGGATTTATTCAATTTTAGTCCTAATCCAATTAGGACTCTAATTTGAATCCGAAGTCCTAATCCAATTAGGACTTCTAGGAATCCTATTCTAAGTACGAATCCAAATTGAATTCAAAATCCTAATCTAATTAGGATTGTAGGAATCCTACTCCAAGTAGGAATCCCAGTCCTACTCCAAGTAGGACTCCCAGTCCTAATCCAATTAGGACTCCAGAAATCCTACTCCAAGTAGGTTTCGTGTTTAAGTCCAATTAATTAATTCCTATTGTTCCTTCCTCAATTTTTCATCAATTGAATTGATTACTCGTGATTCATAATCACTTTTCAACCATCGGATCGGTCAATACTTCTAGTGTGTATGACCCTATAGGTTCTATTCTGACTGGTAGTGAGATATATTATGATCTCTATCACAATGTCATTGAAAACTCCTTTCAATGGGTCGGAACGATTCCAACTCTACTCATTAGGGTTTATCGATCATCGAGATAATTCCTGTGAGTCTCACCATCCACCAGTGACACCTAGCAGCATGTAGTGGCTATCCAGCAGAATGGAATGATGAACCTCTAGGTGCAGTTATCGTATGATACAGTCCTACTATCATGGATCCCTACAGGATGGAGGTCATGGACAACTCGTCAAACCCCATCGTCCGTCATATGTCAAGATTTATTCGACTTAAGCTCGAGAGTGGAAAACTCTTTCTCCACTGTATAATCTGCCCCGGCCAAGGTCTTACGAACTCAGTCTTATAAATCACATAGGATCTCTCCTTATCTTTTAAGGTCGATAGATTCCTTATAGGTGCATACCCTACTCCTACAGTGAACCTACTGCTGCCAATCTACACTGCATGGACCCATATGGCTAGAGACCATGTATGTGTGCAGTCAAACTACAATAACCTCACTGTGAGCCGCCGAAGCATCGCAGATCAAAGGACCAGTCATACTACCGCAACATCAAGCAAGTCACTGACGAGTGGATAGACATCCAAGTGACTTCTTGTCTTGGTCACGCTCAGTACCCTTGTTCTCTAACAAGCACCTGCACTATCACTTCAGTGTCCCTA
Organism: Phoenix dactylifera; assembly: GCF_009389715.1. Taxonomy (NCBI): domain Eukaryota; kingdom Viridiplantae; phylum Streptophyta; class Magnoliopsida; order Arecales; family Arecaceae; genus Phoenix; species Phoenix dactylifera. The sequence goes on along the minus strand of NW_024067780.1, from coordinate 515,160 downwards.
CACTGTGGACTCGAGTCTCGTCCATCCGTAAGGAAAGTGATGTGTGCACTGATCGGATCAATCACCGTCCTCGTGATGATCCATCGATCAGGAGCAATTCAGGAATTAATCACCAATGACACATGCCTCAAATTCTCAACTCTTGAGAATATGCATCATCATCTTATTAATTCTTTGGACGATTCATGGACACATAAGAACATGAATGAAAAGAATGCCCAACTTAATTAGGTCAAGTACAAATTTATGTTCCAGAATAAAATAATGTGTCAGCCAAATTGGCTTCTAGGGCATACTTCTAACAACTTCGATATAGTCTAGGGCCACCTCGAAAATCATTGCACAACTAGGGAACGTCTCTGAGGGGCTAAGCATGGTCATGAAACATACTAGACTGAGTATGGGAGCCACATCCTCCACTACAAAGAAACCCTAGTGTATTTTTTTTTTTTTGATGTACAGTCCCTTGAGGACTTTTTTTGTTATGTAATCACACTTGTACTCAAATTTGACTTTAATACAATGAGTAAAAAGTTAGTTTCAACACTGTGCAATTTGAGTTCTTATACTTTTTCTGTGTTTTGTGCCTTTTTGCTATGATGACAAAAAGGGGGAGAAAATATGATGAATTGAAATGTAAAAGGAATCACTAAAAAGAAAATCTTTAAAGCAAAAAGTAATTTGTTCTTAGTGGATTCGATACCTCGAGGCTCATTATCTCTCTGTTGGGGCTCCTCAAGGAGTAATCTCCAGAATCTATTCAAGGGATATTCGGAGATTAGTTGAATCATACTCAAGAATAAATTGACAGATTTTTCCTCTGAAAGTAAAAATTTAAGCTCAAAAGTTTCATGACATTAAAATAAAATTCAGAGAACCTAAACAAAATTGAATGCATATGTTGAGGGGGAAAATCTGAAATCTTAAGAAAGCAAATTCATTAAACACATATAAGCCAAACAATTGATTGCATGATATGAAGGCTTATATAATTCCAAATGAAAGGGGAAGCTCTAATTTCAGGATTTACTAATTCATACTTTTCAATTTTGGATAAATTAAATGACTAGACATTTGAATTCATTTCAAAAATTTACTATAAATCATCTTTTGGTTGAGCAATTCACTTTACAAATACTCAATGTTTTGTCATCATCAAAAAGAGGGAGATTGTGGAGTGATTGGTTATACCCCTATTTGATTTTGATGAGCTCAAAGCATTTGAGTATATTTCATATTGTACTAATGAATTCAATCTAGTGTTTCAGGCAAATATATGTGAATTTATCTTTAAGAGCATCGAGCTTTTGTTCAAGATTATTTGGCTAAGTGTTGAACATAATTAAGCCAAAATCTGAAGCTCGAGTCGACTTCGGAAGCTTGCGAGTCGACTCCAAGTGTTTCAGAGGTTCTAGCACAAGCTCGAGTCGACTCCGGTACACTACGAGTCGACTCCGACTGAGAACAGACAGAAGGACAGAAAGATGAATTTCAGACCCTGTCATCGAGTCGACTTCGACGATTTCGAGTCGACTCCGATGCTTGCCGAGTCGACTCCCGACAGTTTTGAGTCGACTCTAAAGGGTAACAGATAGAACGATGGTTTTTTGGACCCTGTTACCGAGTTAACTCCAGAAGGTTACAAGTCGACTCCGAAGTTTAGCGAGTCGACTCCTAAACATGCAAGAGTCGACTCCGAAGTTTAGTGAGTCGACTCCTAAACATCCGAGTCGACTCCAAGGCAGTTCAACTCTAAAGACAGAGGATCAGTTTTCGGGCTCTGAGAGCCAAGTCGACTCCAAGATGATCCGAGTCGACTCGAGAAAGAAATGCAGAAATATATGTTGGAAATTGTATCCTAATTGTCAATCATCAGCATATTGATGATTGAATTTTGTAAATGAATTGACAAATTAATAAAGTATTATTTGGCATTATTCATCATTTCATCTTCAAATGAACTCTTATATGATGAAGTCCTTAGGACTTATGTTATGATAAAGGAGGATTTATCTTTGAGTCCTTAAACTTGTTTGCGACCAAATGATATGTTGTTACTAGGACGACAACATTATTGAGATTAGGTCGTTGTATGACATATACGTTGGTTGTCCTCTTAACCAAGAAGTGTGGAGACACTGGTTTGCCATACAGGTGAAGTGTAGAAGTACATTTTACTGAACGTGACCAATTCCGAAATGCTCTACTGTCGAGAGATGTTCCGAGTGGATATGGGTATAAGTTTGGCCCTCTGACCTGAGATCGCAACCTGTGACTAGCAAGCAACTCACTGTACTTTGGTACCGGACTACCTGAATTTGTAATTCAGTGACGGAAGGTCACTGGGTGCAGTCAAGTAGTTGCATATTCAGTTGTGAGTCGAGATGGAATTGACGCCTCCTAGAAACAGAAGATAATGTCTTGTGATTAATTTAGCAAAACCTTGGTCAGGGTAATTCCAGTGAGGAGTCACGGGATATCTAAAGTTAATCACATAATGGATGTACTAATTATAAGGTTGACAGTGAGCTCTAAGTCATCCTGGCATTAGGAGTCAAAGGGATTGAATTATACAGTAACAATAGTCCAGGGTTCCAGAATATTTGCTTCGCATATATCCGGCCTATCCGGACGTCGGGTACCATTGCTAGATGGTCACATCGATTAGTGTAGGAAGATGTTCCTATACTACCGTCTTAGGTTCGAACCTATGAGGTCACACGCATAGAAGTTTCTAGGTTGATCAAATGGCTGATTGATGATTAAGAATCATTCAGGGGTAATTTGGTCAATTTGATTGACAAATTATCCTAAGCAAAAATTGTATTAAAATAATTATTGAATTATTGGAGGATTAATTAGCAATTATATTGCTAATGAACTCAATTTGATTGAGTAATTGGGCTTAGATTGAGCCAAATTGAATAGGATTCAATTTGGGCTGCATCAGGGTTTGACCTAATTGGATTGGGTTCAACCCAAGTAGATTGAGATTGACCCAATTGATGGGACTTGATCCAATTGGATTGGGCTTGATCCAAATCAATTAGAAGACCTTATTTGATGAGGATTATGTGTCCAAATAATCAGAATTGGATAAGGAGAAGAATCTCTAAATTTTAGGAACCCATCCTTATCTTCTTGGAGAAGAATGACACCTTAATTTATCCCCAATATTTTCTATGCCTATCCTCTTTATTTTTGGCCAAAAATTGGCGTGAGAAGAGAGGAGGCGTGGGGCTATATTTTCTATAAATGGCGCCTTAAATCTTTCTAAAAAAATTTAGATGAATTTCCTAATTTGTAGGGATTGCATGGTGCATGAAATAGGGTGGTCTGCGGCTAAACTTTGGACGCATGAATTCCTATCTTTTAGGGATTCAAAATGCACGAAATTTGGATATGTTTATCCCTCTTAGCTGCCAAATTAGTTGGCTAAATTAGGTGTGAGGCGTGGGGTGGTCTTTTGGCTATAAAAGACCCCCATGCCTTGGGTTCAAGATATACCATAATTAGAGGTTTCAAAAAATTCTAAAAAAATTCTTTGAGGGCCTCCCTTCTTCTCCTTCTTCCTCACATCCATCCTCCATCTTCTTGAAGAACAATCAAAGGTTGAGTGTTTAGAAGGAGAAAGCTTCAGCCATTGCTGCGTTCCTGCGCGAGCTAGCACTTCCGCGGAAGACGATCTACCTAGGGCTTTGCGTGTACTTCTCATAGAGGCCATTCATGTGCGTGGCTGCGAAGTCAAGGATCAGATCCATAAGTTTCTTCCATCATAAAAGATATTAATCCCACATCAATGTGTTATTTTGGAGTCAGGATCTAGGTCTGATTCCCCGAGGTTTTACCCTTCTTTGGGGCTCCTCATGGAGTTATCTCCAGAATCCATTCGATGAATATTCGGAGATTAATCGGAATAGAGTTCTTAAGTTTCAGATCTGATAGTTAATCATACATGAAAGTTTTAGCATAATTGTTTAAACGATTCCGGCATAATCCTATGTGTTCTTAAGGTGCTGATTTCTAGATTTGATCTTGTAAGCATGCATGAACTAAATTGTTTGATTCGATTTTTCCACTGTGTTTTAAAACTTAAAAAGAATTACGTATGGCTTGATCCCCCTTATGAAGGGGTACGTAGGCAACCCGATCAGGTTCAGCCATGGTTTAAAAAAAAAAAAAAAAATTCAGCATGCTTAATACCGAAGAACCTAGGATTCTCTTTCAGTGGTATCAGAGCCAGGTTCATGTTTAAACTTTTATGTTTTAATTCTTGTAATTAAATCTGAAATCATTAACATATTTAGATTAGATCTAAAGTATTTTTTATGATTGATTTAATTACTGATTATGCATGATTAAGTAGATCTGAAATTTTGGATGCATATGATGCATGTTTGTGTTAGGATTAGCAACATGAATAAATCTGAAATTATAATATTATTTAGATTAGATCTAAATAAAGTTTATGATTTATATGATCTCTGATTTTAATGGACAAATCAGATCTGAAAATAAAAGTGAAAAAATAAATACATAAGATGTATGTTGTTTGAATTAATTCATGTTGTTGTGTATATGTGATGCATAAACATAAAACATAATGACTTAAACATGAATTAAATCTGATTACATGTGATTAATTACAAAAACTCAGATCTGAAAATATGTTTTAAGAACTGAAAGATTGTAATTAATATGTAATTAAAAAGAAATATGCAATGATCAAAACTTTCATAAGTCTAAACTTAATTGAGAATTAAGTGTTATGAAATAGAATTGTAACTCAATTAATTGACATTGCATAATTATTTGGGCATATGGGTTAGCTTGAATCAAGTTCCTAGGATTGGGTTAGACCTAAGGTTAGAATCATACATGGACAAATAGAATTAATTGATCAAATCTAATTAAGTAGTAACTAGATTAGGTCAAGAAAATTCTAGGTCAATTTACAATAGTTGTAGATGGATCAAGTCCATGTCTTTGATTAGACCAAGATGGAACTTGATTTAGGCTCAGAGGTGTAGCCCGAGTCATTTGAGTAATCAAATCGAAATTGATTAACCAGTCGGTGTCTAAGGTAAGTTTGGCAGTTTTGACCGGTGGTTTTTAATTAGGAGCGACTCGCACTGATTCGTCTTTGTCGAGTTAATGGCATATCCCTTCCACCGATCTCACTTACCTGGCCGACATGGTCAATCACATTTTGATTGGATCACTTAATAATTCGAGTTAGCCCATGCCTATAAGGAAAATCAGTTTGACTGATTTAGGTGCCTCCTTAACCGGTTTGAGTCTAATCTGATTTGGTGAAGTCAGTGGAAGAAATTAGACTAACCGGATCTTCTTATCTATCCTAATTAAGAAATTCTCTAAAATGATTAGGTCCTTAAAATGAAATGGTTATGGGGATAACTAGGTCATAGCCTCCCATTAAGTTGGGTGATAATGGGTCCAATGTTTTGATAATTATTGGAGGCGCGACACGCTTGGTACTTATCAAGCATTGGAATTGTCATTCAATATATGATGAGTTAAGTGTACCTTCACTAGGCGGTCAGGTGAGCCGAGCCACACTCGGGCTTGGTCGTCTATTAGTTGATTAGACTTAACCCTATCATTTAATGGTTGGACCTGACTAGGGTATTCGGTGGAGGCGCGACACGCCTGCCGAAGAACCTAGGGCAAAATCATCACTAGAAGTTGCTTGGTGAAGCAATTGGTTAAGAACCTACCAATAGGTGCATATGGGTTAGCCGAGCCACACTCGGGCCTATATGCGATCTATTGGGTTCTAGTGCTCACTAAAAAATATAGAGTAATTTTTTGAATTGAAGGTAGAGGCTACCAATTTGTATAAAATAGTGAGAGTACTTTTAGACTAAAGTCCAAGTCTATTAAGTTTAGTCAATTCATATACTAATAGCCAAATTTTCTTTTTATGCAGAAATGGCCACTAATTTGTCACTTCGCTCATTGTTGGACAATGACAAGTTGACTGGTCCAAATTTTAATAATTGGCATAGGAAACTGAAAATAGTGCTAGAGCATGAAAGGATCCTTTATGTGATAACGGATCCAGCACCTGAGCAGCCCGCTGCTAATGCATCAAGATCGGCCAGAGACACTTATCAGAAGTGGCTTAGTAACCGGATCACTATTCGATGCATCATGTTGGCAGCAATGAGTGATGAGTTTAGTAGGCGTTTTGAGAATACGCAGCCGGAAGATATTATTCAAGTGTTGAATGAATCATTCGGTGTTCCTGACGACGTTGAGAGGCACAAACTAGTTGTGCCATCTTCAGCGCCCGAATGAAAGATGGGACCTCGGTAACTGATCATATACTGTACATGATTGAGTTGATCGAGCGTCTAAGCTCTCTTGGTTTTCCCCTTCATGATCAATTGGGGAAGGATGCCATACTAAACTCATTGCCTGGATCATATCGTCCTTTTCTCACTCATTTTCGTATGACGAAACCTGTAGTGAATTATCACCAATTGTTGGGGTTACTACAGACGTTTGAGATTGATCACCAACTTCTTAAGAAGACGGTGAACTTTGTGGGAGGCTCATCCAAGGGTCGCCCCTTTAAGAAAGGAAAAAAGAAAAATAAAATCCAAAAGAAACAAGTGCACCATGCTCAGCCTAGTCAGAAAAAGAATAAAAAGGCTGATCAGAGCAAGGCGGAGTGCTTCTTCTACAAGAAGCAAGGACATTGGAAGAGGAACTGCCCTCTTTACATTGCATCTCTCGATCCAAACCGGCTTAAGAAAAGTGGGCAATCAGTTGCCAATCAAGGTACTTATATGATAACACCTTGCAATTTTTCTATTTGTGATAATTCGACCTGGGTATTGGATACCGGTAGTCCTTTTAATATTTGCAATTCGTTGCAGGGGCTATAAGTCAGTGAGAGGTTTGAAGAAGGAGAAAGGTTTCTGAATGTTGGAGATGGAAGATCAGTTCCAGTTCTAGCTTTAGGAATTCTTAAACTTGAATTTAGCTCTCATGTAAATGTCCTTAGTGATTGTCACTATTGTCCAAGTTTTTTATTGAATGTCATTTCTGTAGGCCTTTTGGCCAAAAATGGTTATGAAATATCAATAAAAAAGGATTATTGCAATATCATTTGGAATGGTGCTGCTGTAATGAATGGAACTCTGAGTAATGGCATTTACATTTTGTCACAGCCTGTTCATGTAATGTACAAGTCCAATAAGCGCCCTAGAATAGATAATGTCACGGATGTCTACCTTTGGCATCATAGGCTAGGACATATTAACAAGAACAGGATGAACAGATTAAGTAAAGAGGGAATCCTCGATGTTAATGATTGTGAATCATTGACAACCTGTGAATCATGCCTTCTTGGTAAAATGACCAAATCACCTTTTACCGAAAAAGGTGAACGAGCCAGTGACTTATTGACCCTTGTACATTCTGATGTATGTGGGCCAATAAGCACAAATGCTAGAGGTGGGTATTCATATTTCATTACATTTACAGACGACCTTTCTAGGTATGGTTATGTCTATTTAATGAGACATAAATCTGAATCATTTGAAATATTCAAATTATATCGTAATGAAGTAGAAAAACAAACTGCAAAGAGTATTAAAACTCTTCGATCAGATCGAGGAGGTGAATACCTCACCAGTGAGTTTTTGACATATCTAGGAGAAAATGGGATTCTCTCTCAATGGACTCCTCCTGGTACACCACAGTATAACGGTGTATCAGAAAGGAGAAATCGAACTCTGTTAGACATGGTTCGATCCATGATGGGGTTTGCTGATCTGCCCATATCCTTTTGGGGATATGCACTTGAGTCAGCCTGCTACATTCTAAATAAGGTTCCAAGTAAGCCTGTAAATAAAACACCACATGAGATGTGGACTGGACGTAAGCCAATGCTCTCTCACCTTAGGGTTTGGGGGTGTCCGGCATATGTCAAACGTTTGAAGACAGACAAACTTGAACCCAAGTCTGACAAATATTTCTTTGTTGGTTATCCTAAAGAAACTAAAGGATATTACTTCTACTTTGCTGAAGAACAAAAGTTGTTCGTAAGCAATAGAGCTATTTTCTTAGAGAAAGAATTCCTTAGTGAAGAAACTAAAAGCTCTAATGTTGAGCTTAGGGAAGTTCAACCTGTAGAAGACCCAACACCATCCACTGAACCATTTGAGTCGGATTTGATTAGATCAAATCCAGAATCCATCTTAGATGCACCATTAAGGCGATCAGGTAGAGTACCACGTCAGCCGGACAGATACTACGGTTTCTTGGTCCGAGATAGGGATCCTATCGAACTTGATGAAAATGATGAGGATCCGATCACATATATGGATGCAATGCAGAGGTATAACTCTGATAAATGGCTTGGAGCCATGCAATCCGAAATGAAATCCATGAAGGTCAATGATGTATGGACATTAGTTGACCCACCCGAAGGGATTAAACCCATAGGATGTAAGTGGATATTCAAAAGGAAACGGGGTGCAGACGGAAAGGTAGAGACCTATAAAGTCCGTCTGGTTGCCAAAGGATATCGTCAACATTATGGTATTGACTATGACGAGACATTTTCTCCTATGGCAATGCTCAAGTCTATTCGGATTGTGCTTGCGATAGCAGGACATTTAGACTATGAGATCTGGCAGATGGATGTTAAAACCGCTTTTCTAAATGGAGATTTAGAAGAGGAGGTGTATATGATGCAACCTGAAGGTTTTATATCTGCAGATGAGTCTAAGGTGTGCAAGCTTCAAAAATCTATTTATGGATTAAAGCAAGCTTCACGGAGTTGGAACATACAATTTGATAAGGTGATCAAATCATATGGCTTCATTAAGAATGAAGAGGAACCTTGCATTTATAAATGGGCAAATGGTTCAGTTATCATATTTCTTGTTTTATATGTGGATGACATTCTTTTAATCGGAAATGACATTCCTGCATTACAAGGAATAAAGGTTTGGCTATCATCTCAATTTGCCATGAAGAATTTGGGAGAAGCATCTTACATCCTAGGGATGAAGATCTATAGAGATAAATCTAGAAGATTGCTTGGATTATCCCAATCCACATACATTGATACTATACTGAAGAGGTTCAGTATGATTAATTCCAAGAAAGGCTATCTTCCGATGGACCATGGAATTAACCTCTCTAAAAGGGATTGTCCGACAACCCCTCAAGAAAGAGAGAGTATGGATAGAATTCCATATGCTTCGGCAGTGGGATCTATAATGTATGCCATGACATGTACTAGACCAGACGTGGCATACTTACTAGGAGTAGTGAGCAGATACCAGTCTGATCCAGGTAGCAACTACTGGAAGGTTGTAAAAATCATTCTTAAGTATTTGAGAAATACTAAAAACTAGTGGCTTGTCTATGGTGATTCTGACTTAAAACTTGAGGGATATACCGATTCAAGTTTTCAGTCAGATCAAGATGATAGCAAGAGCGTGTCAGGATATATCTTTACTCTTAAGGATGGGGCCATCTGCTGGAAGAGTTTCAAGTAGCATACAGTGGCAGATTCTACATGTGAAGCAGAATACATCGCAGCATCTGATGCAACCAAGGAAGCCGTATGGTTGCGCAAGTTCATCACCGAGCTGGGAGTGGCACCTTTCATTGATGGTCCAGTTCCTATATTTTGTGATAACGCTGGAGCCAAAGCTCAGGCAAAGGAACCTAAAGCACATCAGCGGACCAAGCATATTCTGCGACGCTATCACCTAGTTCGAGAGATCATAGAACGAGGTGATATTGATCTTCAGAAGATTGACACAAAAGAAAATCTGGCTGACCCATTTATTAAACTCCTCGGCATCAAAGAGTTCAACGAACACAAGTCGAAGATGGGTATTAGATACTGTGCCGATTGGCTTTAGGCTAAGTGGGAGTTGTTGGGAATTGTATCCTAAATGTCAATCGTCAGCATGTTGATGATTAAATAAATTGACAAATTAATAAAATATTATTTGGCATTATTCATCATTTCATCTTCAAATGAACTCTTATATGATGAAGTCCTTAGGACTTATGTTATGATAAAGGAGGATTTATCTTTGAGTTCTTAAACTTGTTCGCGACCAAATGATATGTTGTTGCTAGGATGACAACATTATCGAGATTAGATCGTTGTGTGACATATACGTTGGTTGTCCTCTTAACCAAGGAGTGTGAAGACACTGGTATGCCATACAGGTGAAGTGTAGGAGTACATTTCACTGAACATGACCAATTCCGGAATGCTCTACTGTCGAGAGATGTTCCGAGTGGATATGGGTATAAGTTTGGCCCTCTGACCTGAGATCGGAACCTGTGACTAGCAAGCAACTCACTGTACTTTGGTACCGGACTACCTGAATTTCTAATTCAGTGACGGAAGGTCACTGGGTGCAGTCAAGTACTTGCGTAGTCAGTTGTGAGTCGAGATGGAATTGACGCCTCCTAGAAACAGAAGATAATGTCTTGTGATTAATTTAGCAAAACCTTGATCAGGGTAATTCCAGTGAGGAGTCACGGGATATCTAAAGTTAATCACATAATGGATGTACTAATTATAGGGTTGACAGTGAGCTCTAAGTCATCCTGGCATTAGGAGTCAAAGGGATTGAATTATACAGTAACCATAGTCCAGGGTTCCAGAATATTTGCTTCGCATATATTCGGCCTATCCGGACGTCGGATACCATTGCTAGATGGTCACATCGATTAGTGTAGGAAGATGTTCCTATACTACCGGCTTAGGTTCGAACCTATGAGGTCACACGCATAGAAGTTTCTAGGTTGATCAAATGGCTGATTGATGATTAAGAATCATTCAGGGGTAATTTGGTCAATTCGATTGACAAATTATCCTAAGCAAAAATTGCATTAAAATAATTATTGAATTATTGGAGGATTAATTAGCAATTAGATTGCTAATGAACTCAATTTGATTGAGTAATTGGGCTTAGGTTGAGCCAAATTGAATAGGATTCAATTTGGGCTGCATCAGGGTTTGACCTAATTGGATTGGGTTCAACCCAAGTAGATTGAGCTTGACCCAATTAGATTGGGCTTGATCCAAATCAATTAGAAGACCTTATTTGATGAGGATTATGAGTCCAAATAATCAGAATTGGATAAGAAGAAGAATCTCTAAATTTTAGGAACCCATCCTTATCTTCTTAGAGAAGAATGACACCTTAATTTATCCCCAATATTTTCTATGCCTATCCTCTTTATTTTTGGCCAAAAATTGGCATGAGAAGAGAGGAGGCGTGGGGCTATATTTTCTATAAAAATGGCGCCTTAAATCTTTCTAAAAAGATTTAGATGAATTTCCTAATTTGTAGGGATTGCATGGTGCATGAAATAGGGTGGTCTGCGGCTGAACTTTGGACGCATGAATTCCTATCTTTTAGGGATTCAAAATGCACGAAATTTGGATATGTTTATCCCTCTTAGCTGCGAAACCACCAGAATTTTTTGGAAATTTTATCAGCCAAATTAATTGGCTAAATTAGGTGTGAGGCATGGGGTGGTCTTTTGGCTATAAAAGACCTCCATGCCTTGGGTTCAAGATATACCCTAATTAGAGGTTTCAAAAAATTCTGAAAAAATTCTCTGAGGGCCTCCATCCCTTCTTCTTCTTCTTCCTCACGTCCATCCTCCATCTTCTTGAAGAACAATCAAAGGTTGAGTATTTAGAAGGAGAAAGCTTCAGCCATTGCTGCGTTCCTGCGCGAGCTAGCACTCCCGCGGAAGACGATCTACCTAGGGCTTTGCGTGTACTTCTCATAGAGGCCATTCATGTGCGTGGCTGTTGATAAGTGCTAAATAATGCATAAATTAACCTTTTATTCATAGCACTTATCATTATTTTAATTTGCATATTTTATAAATTTAACTAAAAAAATATATTTTCCTTCATCCTTTCATTTTAAATAAATTATTCAAGTTAGATTCTTTTTCTTATTGGTTGAGTCTAATGGATGCAGGTCGAATCAAATTCATCTGGGACGACCCCTGAACCCAAATCGCATGCACCCCATGAATTGGACCTTTCCAACCAATTAGAGTCGAGCCCAATTTTCTTTTCCAACATTGAGCTCATCCCGAACAAATTCTTTTCACGAATCTCGGTGCATCCCGTTCATGAGCCATATCCTGCCGAATCATCTTCCTCTTCCTAGCTTATATCCCCTTCATTACCGTTCAACAAGTCCCACGCATATCCCACGGTTAGCCATGAGCTTTTACCACGAAATCCATCCCATGTCCGCAAGCTTCCCAGCTCCAAAAGCAAGCACAGCTCCCAGCTCACCAAACCAACCGAGTTCCGAAATCCTTTCAAACGCTCACGAGATAAGATCAAATCCCATGCAACATCCTCCCCTTCTCCCGTGTTCTCCCAGCAACGAACTCCCAAACCTCCCAGCTCCTCTGTTTCCAGCGGAACAAATCCTATTCCGTGATCATCTCCCAGCGTCTTCATCGTCCGCTTTCTTCCTCCGAGATCTGCTCACACATCCCTTCCATCAGCCGCATGGATCCGATTCCCTTCTCCCAGCTAGCAGCTAACGGATTAGAAGCTCCCATCTGCTTCATCCTCCCGAACTCCACATCATCCCTCTTCCGAACCGTATCCAACTTCCTCCCAGCTTCCGCTAGATCCCATTCGTGATGACAACCACCCACGGATAGCTCCTTCCGAACTCCCCTGCATTCACGGGATCCAAACAGAGTCATCCTCATTCCGCTATCAGCCGTGTCCACCGTTCACAGCTCCGAGATCTTCTCCAACGTCCCAGCATCCTCATCCTCTTCTCCGAATAACATCCAAGTTTTTCCTTCTCATCTTCTCTGCACCCGTTTCAGCTCCCCTGTTCCAACATCTTCAAACCGAGTCATTCCCAGATTCTTCCTCCCGTCCGTGTCATCTTTCCATCATTTCTTCATCACAAAACCAATCCCGCTGCCAGCCAGGATAGCTCCCCCGTATCCCAGCCGAATCAACCAACCTCCTTTGGATTCCTTCCATAGCTATCTCTTCCGAGCTTCACGTGTAACCTCCCGAGCCATTCCCACGTCAACGGCATCATCGCCCATATCCCAGCTGCCATGCCTCCCCTGTTTCACGCGTAATCAACCGAGATCCTTGCTCCAACGTCCAAGCTTCATCTCAGCTCCACGGACTGCGACCCCAGCCACCAACGAAATTCAGCTCCAACCTCCCGCGTCCGACTCTCCCGCGGCCAACAAATTTCAGCTTCACCGTTCGGATCAACCACAAAGCAAGGAGGGTGGGGTGCTGGTGAAGCTATAAAAGGAGAAGAGCTATCCTCCTTCGATCATCGCTTCTCGGAGGCTGAAATCCCAGTGCATGAGGGAGGAAGAAAGGAAGCTGATCATGATGCAAAATGGGAGCCCGCTGCTGTGCTGCTGCTGCCGCCAACAACTTCATGGAAGGCTGATTTCTTCACTAGGGCTGGATGTAGCCCTAACAAAGGGCCAAGGGTTTTTATATTTTATTTATATTCTTGGAGTTGTATGAACTTATTGTTTATAATGGATATCTTCTTTTGAATCATATTTAATTTCTGTGATTTTAAGTATGATGTTCGTACAACTGTTCTTCATGATCACTCAGTAAATATAAGATAGTCCATGCTTAGAGAAGATGCGATGTGCTACCACCTTAGATTAGGGTAGACATTTCATGCCAACTGAAGATGGATTATGCCCAAATTACTTTTGTGAATTTTTATTTAAATGCTTATTAGGCTTGTAGCCAATTTGCATGTTTATCCAAGAATAAATTAAAATATAAATAACCCTTGTTCCGATATTAGTGGTGAATTCCTTGCCCTAGGTTCTCCCAAACTGATATCTTTTTAATTGCATTTTGCTTTATTAAAATTCCTTAGTTTAATTTTCTTCACCAACTCTTCCTTTTTAAATATTTTATTTTTTTTTAAAAGAAAAACAACTGTACCCCAATCCCTGTGGATCGATACCCGTAATCACTATCCTACTAGATACGTGCTATTGCGTGGTCTTTAAAGTTGACTATCAATTTTTGGCGCCGTTGCCGGAGATTGGTAGCATAGTTGTTTTCCTTTTTATTAAAAAAAAAAATTTCAAAAAATTTTCGAAAAATAAAAAAAAAAAATAAATTAACCTTTTATTCATAGCACTTATCATTATTTTAATTTGCATATTTTATAAATTTAACTAAAAAAATATATTTTCCTTCATCCTTTCATTTTAAATAAATTATTCAAGTTAGATTCTTTTTCTTATTGGTTGAGTCTAATGGATGCAGGTCGAATCAAATTCATCTGGGACGACCCCTGAACCCAAATCGCATGCACCCCATGAATTGGACCTTTCCAACCAATTAGAGTCGAGCCCAATTTTCTTTTCCAACATTGAGCTCATCCCGAACAAATTCTTTTCACGAATCTCGGTGCATCCCGTTCATGAGCCATATCCTGCCGAATCATCTTCCTCTTCCTAGCTTATATCCCCTTCATTACCGTTCAACAAGTCCCACGCATATCCCACGGTTAGCCATGAGCTTTTACCACGAAATCCATCCCATGTCCGCAAGCTTCCCAGCTCCAAAAGCAAGCACAGCTCCCAGCTCACCAAACCAACCGAGTTCCGAAATCCTTTCAAACGCTCACGAGATAAGATCAAATCCCATGCAACATCCTCCCCTTCTCCCGTGTTCTCCCAGCAACGAACTCCCAAACCTCCCAGCTCCTCTGTTTCCAGCGGAACAAATCCTATTCCGTGATCATCTCCCAGCGTCTTCATCGTCCGCTTTCTTCCTCCGAGATCTGCTCACACATCCCTTCCATCAGCCGCATGGATCCGATTCCCTTCTCCCAGCTAGCAGCTAACGGATTAGAAGCTCCCATCTGCTTCATCCTCCCGAACTCCACATCATCCCTCTTCCGAACCGTATCCAACTTCCTCCCAGCTTCCGCTAGATCCCATTCGTGATGACAACCACCCACGGATAGCTCCTTCCGAACTCCCCTGCATTCACGGGATCCAAACAGAGTCATCCTCATTCCGCTATCAGCCGTGTCCACCGTTCACAGCTCCGAGATCTTCTCCAACGTCCCAGCATCCTCATCCTCTTCTCCGAATAACATCCAAGTTTTTCCTTCTCATCTTCTCTCCGCTCGTCAAGCACCCCCGAGTTCTCAACGAAAAGGGACCATATATGAAGTTAGCCAGTCCATAGGTCTATCTGAGAAAGTAGATGCACTATCCCGCAAATTGGACCAGCTAATGTCTAGAGAACAGCTTCCAAACTTTCACCAAGCACAACTATGTACTCTCTGTTCTAGTCCATCTCACACTGTCTTTGAGTGTCCTTCGGCAGCACAATTTCCTGAATTTGTGCAAGAACAAGTAAATGCTGCCCAAACACAGTCCCGACCGGGTAATGACCCATTTTCCAATACTTATAACCCGGGGTGGCACAACCATCCAAATTTCTCTTGGAAGCAGCAGACTTCCAATACTTCCCAGCCTTATTCCCAAAACTTTCAACCATTCCAGAATGTTAATCCCTACCGTCCTTCGACTCAATTTCAACACACTCCCCCAGCACCCCAAAGAAACACAGCCTTTGAGGAGAAAGTGTTGACCTCCCTTCAAGGTTTGGAAACCATTACACAATTGGTGCACTCTCACACGCAATCTATCGCCAAGCTAGAATCCCAAATGGGGCAACTAGCTAATGCACTGAACAAGCGAGAGGAAGGAAAGCTTCCAAGCCAACCAGTGAGTAATCCTAGGGGACAATACATGGCTCAAGAAAATCAACCGAATACAATTCATCATGAACAGGCCAATGCTTTGACTACCCTAAGGAGTGGACGTGTAGTAGACAATAAGATTGGGGAGGGTAACAATAAAGAAGGTAAAAAGGAAGAGCAAAATGTATCACATGACAATCCAAAACCTTCTTCTTCTTCAGCTCTTCCAGCTTCGGCCAAAACTCACATCCCGAAGGCCCCATTTCCTGATGCTCTCAATTCACCCTCTCCCTTTGGCAAAAAAGAAACTTCACTAGAGGAGATGATGGAGGTTTTCAAACAAGTCAAAATCAACCTCCCACTTCTTGATGCTATTAGACAAGTTCCATCTTATGCCAAATTTCTCAAAGACCTTTGTACACAGAAACGAAAATCTAGGACTCATATGCCTAAAAAGGTCTTCCTGATTGAACAAGTAAGCTCCATCCTTCAGCACAAAACCCCTCCTAAGTTCAAAGATCCTGGTGCCCCTACCATCTCTTGTGTGGTAGGAGACAATCCTATTGATCGAGCATTATTAGATCTAGGGGCGAGTGTTAACCTCCTTCCTTATTCAGTCTATGAAAAGTTCGGATTAGGTGAATTGAAGCCTACCTCGGTGTCCCTACAGTTGGCTGATCGATCTGTTAAAATACCACGAGGAACAATTGAAGATGTCCTAGTCAAGGTCGACAAATTTTATTTTTCAGTCGATTTCATCGTCCTTGATATGGAACCTGTGCCCAATCTTAAGAAACAGATCCCCATAATTCTTGGTCGTCCCTTTCTAGCCACAGCCAATGCATGTATTAACTGTAGAACGGGGGTGATGAATATATCCTTTGGAAATATGAAGGTTAAGTTAAATATATTTCATGCCTCTGATCAACCCGCAAAGGAAGTTGAGTGTTTCCTAATAGATAAAATGGACGATCTTGTAGAAGAAACCCTTCCTTATATTTTAGCAGATGACCCTCTGAAAACATGCTTGACCCATTTTGACGTTACTATAGAAAAGACCATAGAAGCAGTCAATTTTCTGCCCGACAATCAGTTTCCCATGAATTTTCTTCCTTGGAGAACTCCGCATGAACCCGGTATGATTTGATAAAGTTGTACTGCGTCTGGCTGAAGACGTTAAACTTAGCGCTTGTTGGGAGGCAACCCAATTTTCATAGGTTATTTTTGCATATTTTCTTGTCGCATTTTTTTTTTATTTTCTTAACAGGATCCCTCATATTACTGATGCAACTACGGTAAAATGCTTCTATCCTCCATATGCATCATATTTTCGTCCAAAATAAAAAAAATAAAACAATAAAAATAATAATATAATATTCAAAAAAAAATTCATCAAAAAAAAAAAAAACATTGAGGACAATGTCTGATCTAGGTTGGGGGGTATAGGATTCGAATTTTTGAAGAAATTTTTCGCATTTTCACATTTTTAAATGAATTTCAAAAAAAAAAAAAAAAACAAACCCTAATTTCTATGCTTGAGTGCTGAAATGATAAACATACAAAGTATATAAAATCTAAAAAGCCCAATAACTAGTCAGGAGTAAGTCAATTTGAGTTCTTTTTATTAAAAGTTCTTTTAGTAAGTTGTAAGATAATTTTTACTTTGGAATTTCACAACACACATGGCCTGCACTTCTAAGGGTTAGGTTCAACATGATGTTGTTAAGTCTGGTAGCAACCTTGAATCCTGATGAATCATACCTATCTAATTCACTATTAAAAAAAAAAAAAGAAAGAAAAACAAAAAAAAGAAGAGAAGTGAATTTAGTCAGGTGCATCGAAAAGGGCTACCTATTGTCAAAGGTCAGCGGGCTTGTATGAGGAACCCGAGCATAGGTCCGTAGGGGAGTCTTGATGCCCAACATCTTACGCCATCTGGTGTGGGAGTGTTGACTGAATGCTCGCTACACGGAGGAATCATTACAAGAGTAAAAATGCGTAATTTATTTATAAATTTAAAGAGAAAAAAAAAAGAGAAAATAATATTGACCTTGAAAAAAGACGATAGTGTGAAAGCCGTCGTTGTAAAAATTCGAGTAAACTGGAATATTACAGATAAAGCCCATGAGGTATTAAAGTAAACATCCACAACTCTCGAAATCCTGCAAGACAGGGTGATTTTGAATCAGTGAATAGGTCTTATCTGACCAATTCTTGGGACCTACTAGCTTTAGCAGTATTTTGGGGAATCTAAAGCCTTAGCTTGTGTATGGTCCAGACATCACCGAGCACCCAAGTATAAATTAGCCTTACAACTCTCTAACGGAAACTTAATGACTTCAACTTAAATTGCATACTGACCTAGGATTTGGGCTGACTTAGTAATTAAAACTTTGTGTGCTTTTGAAATTCTTGGCACCTATGCATTTGAAATTAGATTTTATAAAATAATAAAATAAATTCTTTCGACAGCAGTTTGTGGGTATCTGAGCCGGAAACCCTCACGAGACAAAACTCGTCCACTAGGGCCACCTAGAGGTTTAAAGCCTTATTGCATACGGTAAATGCAATCGCGATTCCTGCGAAAGTAAGTTAGTTTTTTTTATTTTATTTTGCTTGAGGACTAGCAAAATGTAGGTTGGGGGGTGTGATAAGTGCTAAATAATGCATAAATTAACCTTTTATTCATAGCACTTATCATTATTTTAATTTGCATATTTTATAAATTTAACTAAAAAAATATATTTTCCTTCATCCTTTCATTTTAAATAAATTATTCAAGTTAGATTCTTTTTCTTATTGGTTGAGTCTAATGGATGCAGGTCGAATCAAATTCATCTGGGACGACCCCTGAACCCAAATCGCATGCACCCCATGAATTGGACCTTTCCAACCAATTAGAGTCGAGCCCAATTTTCTTTTCCAACATTGAGCTCATCCCGAACAAATTCTTTTCACGAATCTCGGTGCATCCCGTTCATGAGCCATATCCTGCCGAATCATCTTCCTCTTCCTAGCTTATATCCCCTTCATTACCGTTCAACAAGTCCCACGCATATCCCACGGTTAGCCATGAGCTTTTACCACGAAATCCATCCCATGTCCGCAAGCTTCCCAGCTCCAAAAGCAAGCACAGCTCCCAGCTCACCAAACCAACCGAGTTCCGAAATCCTTTCAAACGCTCACGAGATAAGATCAAATCCCATGCAACATCCTCCCCTTCTCCCGTGTTCTCCCAGCAACGAACTCCCAAACCTCCCAGCTCCTCTGTTTCCAGCGGAACAAATCCTATTCCGTGATCATCTCCCAGCGTCTTCATCGTCCGCTTTCTTCCCCCGAGATCTGCTCACACATCCCTTCCATCAGCCGCATGGATCCGATTCCCTTCTCCCAGCTAGCAGCTAACGGATTAGAAGCTCCCATCTGCTTCATCCTCCCGAACTCCACATCATCTCTCTTCCGAACCGTATCCAACTTCCTCCCAGCTTCCGCTAGATCCCATTCGTGATGACAACCACCCACGGATAGCTCCTTCCGAACTCCCCTGCATTCACGGGATCCAAACAGAGTCATCCTCATTCCGCTATCAGCCGTGTCCACCGTTCACAGCTCCGAGATCTTCTCCAACGTCCCAGCATCCTCATCCTCTTCTCCGAATAACATCCAAGTTTTTCCTTCTCATCTTCTCTGCGCCCGTTTCAGCTCCCCTGTTCCAACATCTTCAAACCGAGTCATTCCCAGATTCTTCCTCCCGTCCGTGTCATCTTTCCATCATTTCTTCATCACAAAACCAATCCCGCTGCCAGCCAGGATAGCTCCCCCGTATCCCAGCCGAATCAACCAACCTCCTTTGGATTCCTTCCATAGCTATCTCTTCCGAGCTTCACGTGTAACCTCCCGAGCCATTCCCACGTCAACGGCATCATCGCCCATATCCCAGCTGCCATGCCTCCCCTGTTTCACGCGTAATCAACCGAGATCCTTGCTCCAACGTCCAAGCTTCATCTCAGCTCCACGGACTGCGACCCCAGCCACCAACGAAATTCAGCTCCAACCTCCCGCGTCCGACTCTCCCGCGGCCAACAAATTTCAGCTTCACCGTTCGGATCAACCACAAAGCAAGGAGGGTGGGGTGCTGGTGAAGCTATAAAAGGAGAAGAGCTATCCTCCTTCGATCATCGCTTCTCGGAGGCTGAAATCCCAGTGCATGAGGGAGGAAGAAAGGAAGCTGATCATGATGCAAAATGGGAGCCCGCTGCTGTGCTGCTGCTGCCGCCTACAACTTCATGGAAGGCTGATTTCTTCACTAGGGCTGGATGTAGCCCTAACAAAGGGCCAAGGGTTTTTATATTTTATTTATATTCTTGGAGTTGTATGAACTTATTGTTTATAATGGATATCTTCTTTTGAATCATATTTAATTTCTGTGATTTTAAGTATGATGTTCGTACAACTGTTCTTCATGATCACTCAGTAAATATAAGATAGTCCATGCTTAGAGAAGATGCGATGTGCTACCACCTTAGATTAGGGTAGACATTTCATGCCAACTGAAGATGGATTATGCCCAAATTACTTTTGTGAATTTTTATTTAAATGCTTATTAGGCTTGTAGCCAATTTGCATGTTTATCCAAGAATAAATTAAAATATAAATAACCCTTGTTCCGATATTAGTGGTGAATTCCTTGCCCTAGGTTCTCCCAAACTGATATCTTTTTAATTGCATTTTGCTTTATTAAAATTCCTTAGTTTAATTTTCTTCACCAACTCTTCCTTTTTAAATATTTTATTTTTTTTTAAAAGAAAAACAACTGTACCCCAATCCCTGTGGATCGATACCCGTAATCACTATCCTACTAGATACGTGCTATTGCGTGGTCTTTAAAGTTGACTATCAGCTGTGAAGTCAAGGATCAGATCCATAAGTTTCTTCCATCATAAAAGGTATTAATCCCACATCAATATTTTTTTTGGTAGTCAGGGTCTAGGTCTGATTCCCCGAGGTTTTACCCTCCTTTGGGGCTCCTCACAGAGTTATCTCCAGAATCCATTCGATGGATATTCGGAGATTAATCGAAATAGAGTTCTTAAGTTTCAGATCTGATAGTTAATCATGCATGAAAGTTTTAGCATAATTGTTCAAACGATTCCGGCATAATCCTATGTGTTCTTAAGGTGCTGATTTCTAGATTTGATCTTGTAAGCATGCATGAAATAAATTGTTTGATTCGATTTTTCCGCTGCGTTTTAAAACTTAAAAAGAACTACGTATGGCTTGATCCCCCTTATGAAGGGGTATGTAGGCAACCCGATCAGATTCAACCATGGTTTAAAAAAAAAAATTCAGCATGCTTAATACCGAAGAACCTAGGATTCCCTTTCAATATAGATCTCTGTAACCCTGAGAACGAGCCGTCTCCAAAAGTGTCGAGTCATCTTTGGATATTGGTGAGTCGACTCCAGGTTTGGCCGAGTCGACTTTAGAACGGGACAGCACTTTAATTCAAATCCTGTACAGTGGGCGAGTCGTCTCCAGTAAAGCAAGAGTCGACTCCAGCAACAGCCGAGTCGACTCCGACCTCAACGGATACATTGTCAGGAGGTGCAGACTGTGCAGAACGGCCATAAATCAGTGTCTAACGGCTATTTCTCAAGTGGGACTGTTTAAATAGCCTGATTGAACAGTAGTAGACACCAAGAGAGTTACTCCATTTGTGCATTAAGTGTTTTCCATCTACCAAGAGTCTATTGAGAGAAAAGACAAGCAAAAGAAGGAAGAAACACATTCAATACCTAGAAGTCTTTCCTTCGCATTCAAGGCTCTTCCTCTGACATCAGATCTTCAGTGCACTCAAAGAGGAGACTCAGAGATCGAGAAGCCCCTTCTTCCTCTTCAAAAATCTGTTTGAGGGCTTCTAACTCTACTCTATTCATATTGGTTAATATTTGCTTATTAAGAAGCTTTCCTTGTAACTTTTTCCAAACTATTTTCTTACTTGATTCAATCAGGGGATTGAATCAAGGGTTGTAAGGTTTGTTGGTGAGCCAAGGTTGAAACCAACGGTGTAAGGGTTCGATTGTGATCCCGGAAAAACAATCGGGTGGTTCTAGTCGGTGAGCCTGTGAAAACCGACCGAGTTCGTTGTGATCTCGCGAAAACAACAAGTTGGGTTGTGAACTTGTAAAACAACCGACTGTAATCCAAGGAATTATAGTGAACTCCCAAGTGAAGCTTGGGAAGTGGACGTAGGAGCAAGGGTTAGCTCCGAACTACTATAAATTGGTTTGTGTTTGTATTGGCTGCTGTCCTCTCTCTCTCTCTCTTCATTCACTTCATCTAGTAACTTAACTAGTTTGCTTGCAATAAATTTAGTTAATTACTAATCATAGTTTTTAATTGGTCAAGATTTAATCCAAACCCAATTCACCCCCCCTCTTGGGTTGTCTTCTTGGGCAACAAATTATTTAGTCCCTTCACTCAAGTTTTATTACAGAACAGTACACCGTAATTAGGTATTGGTCCCTGCAATGAATTTTATTGCATAAATGATCCATTTAGAGGCTAACTTTGGGGACCTTATTGGGCCAGATCTATGCGTGCCCATTGGGCCATGTCTGATGTGGGCCCCATCAGGCCATGCCCATTATGGGCCAACTCTAAGCCCTGTTGGGCCGTGTCCCATAGTATTATTTTTGGTTTTGCTTAGCTCTGAAATTAACAAAGGAATTAATTAAATTTAAACAGGTAAATCTGATCTATCTTCCTGAAGTAGGAGTTAAGCAAGAAGAGGTAAGCAACTTAATGCTGAGATACGCCCCGTTCGATGCGACGTTCGCAGCGAAATTCGAACGGAACGTCATTCATCGTATGAACGTGCCTCAGATCGTAGAATTTAAAATTTTTTCTGGATCCAAATTCAGAAGTTCTTTGAACTCATTAGGAAGGAGAGATTAGGATATGAGGAGGGTTGATTAAGATTTATAAAACTGAAACAAAAATCAGAAGTTGTAGATTTGAAGATCTCATTTTCAAAAATTCTGCAGGTGTAGAACACCGTAGCCTGATGATCTTTCTAGGTTCCTAGTTAAGCCGCACACGTGTCCAGCCTCTACAGATATCCACACGAGGATCTAATCATCTGAGATAAGGTCTTACCAGAGTGCTAGCTCCTTGCAAAGACCTCTCATGACTATCATAATATTGGAAGAAAAATCTGCAACTTACCTCCTTGAAGAAAAATCCTTTCTTCTTCAACCTTACTCGCAACGGAAGAAGAGGAAGGAGGAACCTTTGCCACGTGGATCTTCCTTGCCTTGATGCCTGATCGGTTATTTCAATTTCAAAAATAAACCACGCAATAGCACGTATCCTGTAGGATAGTGATTACGGGTGTTGGTCCACAGGGATTGAAGAATAAGTTATTTTTCTTTTAAAAATAACTCAAGAAGAAGAATTTGCTAACTTGATTTAACTAAATTAAATTATGAGTGCGAATTAGAATTTATCAGAATAAATGGATCTAGGGTTTGGAGTCCACCACATAGCATTGCATCAGGGTTTGTATTCTTTATTTTTTTATCTTTTGGAGAGGCATGCAATATTGGCTACAAGCCTTTATAAAATAAAAGCATAAAGAGTTTTAAGAAAATCCATCTTCGGTATAGCAAGAAGTGTCTACCTAATTATGCTAACCTAGGGTGCAGTACACCTCATCTTCCTGGCATGGATTATCTTAGACTACTTTAGAAAACATGAATAATAAATAGCATGCTCAAAGTTTAAACATCATAAAAGGATTTTTCATTGATAATAAGAATTTAAACAAGCTCCAAAATAATAAAGAAAATAAGAACTACAATGCCCTGTAACATTGCTAGGGCTTCATCCAGCCCTAGACTAGACGTTTAGCTAAGCATGGCTTTCGGACGACCTCCGATCTTCAAATGAAATTGATCACCTCCCATTTTTTCCAAAATATCCTAAACTATTCTCTTTCCTCCTCCTTTCTCTCTTTTTTTATTTCTTTTTTTCTCTTCTTCCCTCTCGTCTATTCACCGAAACAGGGGGTCTCCCCTGTTTTCTCAACCGAGCTCCCCCCCTCTGTTTCTTCCCCCCCCCCCTTTTATAGATCAATCGTTGAAGCATCGAGAGGGGGAGGATGCGTGATTGCTGGGGATCCGATTGCTTGGGGGCTGGGATTTGGAAACGGAAGGAGGGCGTCAATCCGTGGGATCACCAGCTGCATTTGAAACGGGCGGAAGAAATGGGAGCTTGATCGACGGGAGGAAATCACGGAAGAGCTGTTGGGTGCTTGGATCACAGTGCATGCAGACGCGGAGGCTTGAAGCGTGGGATGCATCACCGGCGGAAGAAATGGTGCTGGAGGACCGCTGCAGACGGACGCTGGGAACTTGGATTGGTGCTAAAACTCGGAAGCGGGATCGCTGGGATCACGGGGACGTTGAAAGGAGCTAGAGATCCGGAAGAGTGGAGAACGTGGATTCGTGGTTGCAGAGGCAGGAAGGAAGATGGCTGCGTTGCCTTGATCACGGATGGCTTGGATCAAGCTTGTAGTCCGGGTGTGGGAGTTTCTGGAAGAGGGTGCTGCAATTAGGCGCGATGGAAGGAGCTGGATTACTGATCGTGTCACGGATGGAAGAAGAGGCGGAGGATCTGCATCGCGTGGGACTCATGGCTGGAACGGGAGGGAGGACGCGAATCTCGGCCGTGATGCACTGCGGAAAAGAAGATGAACAGTGGCTTATGTTTTGTTTATATTTTTTTTTTGTAACACTGTTCATATGAATAGTGTTTTCACGGGACACTGTTCATATGAACAGTGAATCCCCCGAAATTATTTTTATTTATTTTATTATATTCATTATTTTCTTTTTTTTGTTTTAAATTTATAAATTTTATATGAAGGTAGGTAAGGAATTGGTTGGGAATTGACTTTGGGTTTGAGGTGGGTCATGATCGTTGATTTGCTTGAACTTACTCTCGAGCCCAATGTCATTTAAATTTAACTTTTGCTAAACTGCTTCAGACCGGACTCAATAAGGCTAAAAGCAGAACCGTGACTTAATAAAAAGGGTCAATCAAACATTTTTCCTCGTACAAGAATAATTATCCAATCAGGATCAAAACCTATTTAATCATAGCCTTAGCTTGATTACAACTCCATCAGGTTACTAAACCGGGTCAACACAATCTCCTTCTTATATGTTTTCATGAAAGATTACAACCAGAAGAGGAACAAGTTTTAGAGTCTGTTTTGAGAAAAGAATTATTTACTTCTTATCATAATTTAAATTTATTTCAATAATTATTCAATTTCATGGTAAAGTATATATTTATCAGTTTAAGAATATTGATAAGTACTATGAAAAGATAAATAAATTATAAATTATTCAGCACTTATCACACCCCCAAACCTATGTTTTGCTAGTTCTCGAGCAAAATTAAACTAGAAAAGAAGAATTCTAACTCACTTTCGCAAGCATCGCGATTACATTTACCATATGTAACAAGGCTTTAAACCCCTAGGTTACCCTAGTGGACGAGTTATAGTCTCGTGAGGGTTTCCAGTGAAGATACCCACAAACTTCAATATTAAAATAAATCATTTATTGTCATGATTAAAAAAAAAAAATTCGATTGATCTATGAAGTGAAAATCAAATTCCAAATGCATACTAGCTAAAAATTTCAAAAACTCCTTTTTTTTTTGAAATCTAATTTAAGATACATAAATGATAAGAATTTCAAAGCACACACGGTTTTATTTACTAAATTAGCCCAAATTCTAGGTTAATATGCAATCTAAGTTAAAGTTATTAAGTTTCTATTTAGGAAGTTGCAAGACTCATTTATACTGGAGTGTTCGGTGAAATCTGGACCGTACACAAGCTAAGAGTTTGGATCTCCAAAATATTGTTAATACTAGTAGTTTTCCAAGGATTGGTCGAAAGGACCTGCTCACTGATTCAAAATCATCTTATCTGTAGAATTTCGAGAGTTGTGGATGTTTACTTTAGTACCTCACGGGCTTTATCTGTAATATTCCAGTTTACTCGAATTTTTACAACGACGGCTTTCACACTATTGTCTTTTTCAAGGTCAATACATATTTTTTTTTTAAATCATAAAAGATATATAAATTGTGCACTTTTACTCTTGTGGTGATTTCTCCGTGTAACGAGCAGTTAGTCGACAACTCTCACACCAGTTGGCATAAGATGTCGGGCATCAAGACTCCCCTATGGACTTATACTCGGAATCCTCATCACAAGCCCATTTGACCTTTGACAATAGGTAGCCCTTTTCGATGTTCCTGACTAAATCCATTTTTATTAATGAATTTTTTTTTTTTTGATTCGATAAATATGATTCATCAGGGTCCAAGGTTGCTACTATACTATCAACATAATGTCGAGCTTAGACCTTAGAAGGGTCGTCCAGTGTGTAGTGAAATTTCAAAGTATTAATTAGCTTACAACTCCCTAAGAGAGACTTAATAAAAAGAACTTAAATTTGTATTACTTCCGACTAGTCATTGGGCTTTTTAGATTTTATATACCTTGTGTGTTTATCATTCTTGCATAAATGTATAGAAATTAGGTTTTTAAAAACAAAAATCTTTTTTTTAATTTTATTATTATTATTATTATTATTTTATAAAAAATGAAAATGAACACATTTTTTTTCTAATTTTTTTTTTTGTTTTTTTTGGATGAAAATCAAGATGAATACCCCCAAACCTAAACCTGACATTGTGAAGTGAAAACGAATGCAAGAGATGCAAACAAAACCAAAAATGCTTAAAAATACTTAAACATAACCCCCAAACCTAAACCTAACATTGTCCTCAATGTTAAAAAAAATCTAAGAGAATTGGGTTGCCTCCCAACAAGCGTTAAGTTTATTGTCTTCAGCCAGACACAGTGCATCCTTAATTATTTTGATAAACAGGGTTCGTCAAATTAAGGAATTCGATCAATTGCCCATCGGTAATACAGTCCACATAAGGTTTTAACCTTTGACCATTGACGTTTAAAATATGTCCACCATTGAAGTGTTGGATTTCTACTGCACCATAAGGAGAAACCTTTTTCACTACGAATGGTCCATCCCACTTGGAGCGAAGTTTACCCGGAAAGAGTCGCAACTTGGAATTGAACAGCCAAACCTTTTGACCAGGTTCGAAGGACTTACGGTTAATATTTTTATCATGAAAAGCCTTAGTCCTTGCTTTATAAATTTTAGCATTTTCATAAGCCTCATTGCGCAATTCGTCAAGTTCACTTAGTTGGAGTTTTCGGTGAGGACCAGCTACTGCCATGTCTAAGTTAAACTTTTTGATAGCCCAGAAAGCTCTATGTTCAAGTTCTACCGGTAAGTGACAAGCTTTTCCAAAAACTAATCGGTAGGGAGACATGCCAATAGGAGTTTTGTTGGCAGTACGATAGGCCCAGAGTGCATCATTTATCCTTTGAGACCAATCTTTCCTATCGAGATGTACCGTTTTTTCTAAGATGTGTTTTAACTTCCTATTGGACACCTCGACTTGTCCACTCGTTTGGGGATGGTATAGGGTAGCAACTTTGTGGGTGATGTTATATTTGCGAGCCAAAGCCTCGAAAGACTGGTTGCAAAAATGAGATCCCCCATCACTGATGATGGCTCGGGGTGTGCCAAAACGACAAAAGATATTTTCATGTAAAAATTTAATCACAACCTTGTGGTCATTAGTTTTAGTGGCGACAGCTTCTACCCATTTTAAAACATAATCAACTCCTACAAAAATATATTCGAAACCAAAGGATGGTGGAAAAGGGCCCATAAAGTCAATACCCCATACATCAAAGATTTCTACAATTAAAATAGGATTGAGAGGCATCATATCTCTACGGGAGATGGTATCCATCCGTTGGCACCGTTCACAAGTTTGGAAAAAGTTATGGGCATCTTTGAAAAGTGTGGGCCAATAAAATCCACTCTGTAAAACTTTTGCTGCAGTTTTTCTACCCCCAAAATGTCCCCCACAAGCTTGTGAATGGCAAAATGAAAGAATACTTTGAAATTCGCATTCGGGGATACATCGACGGATTACTTGATCGGGACAATACTTGAATAGATCGGGATCATCCCAATAATAGAACTTTACTTGTGAAAAGAATCGGTTCTTGTCTTAAGTTGACCAATCATCAGGAATTCGTCCTATGGTAAGGTAATTTATTATGTTTGCAAACCATGGCGTTTTCATTCCTTGTACCCCAAATAATTATTCATCTGGGAAAGCATCATGTAAGGGTGAGGTATTCTTAGAGGGCTCAAAAAGAATCCTAGATAAGTGGTCTGCTATGACATTTGCAGTTCTTTTCTTGTCACGAATTTCTAGGTCAAATTCTTGTAGTAAAAGAATCCATCGAATCAGACGGGGTTTGGTGTCCTTCTTTGCAAGAAGGTGTCGAAGGGCAGCATGATCAGTGAATACGGTAACCTTGGATCCTAATAGGTAAGATCGAAACTTGTCTAGCGCGAAAACTACATCTAGCAATTCTTTCTCAGTGGTGGTGTTGTTCAATTGTGCATCTGAGAGTGCTTTACTAGCGTAGTAGATGACATGAGGTACCTTATCTAGCCGTTGTCCTAAAACTGCCCCAATGGCATAGTCAGATGCGTCACATATCAGTTCAAATGGAAGGGTCCAATTAGGAGGCCGTATGATAGGTGCAGTGGTCAATTTCGAGCGAAGATTTTCAAATGCTTCTTTGCATGCTTCATTAAAGACAAAGGGAGTGTCCTTGGCAAGAAGATTGCACAAGGGTTTGGAAATTTTACTGAAATCCTGAATGAAGCGACGGTAGAAACCAGCATGGCCAAGGAATGATCGGATTTGTTTCACAGTTTTAGGTGGAGGGAGATTGGAAATAAGATCGACTTTGGCTTTATCTACTTCAATGCCCCTCTTGGACACGACGTGTCCTAAAACTATGCCTTCTTGAACCATGAAATGGCTCTTTTTCCAACTTAATACTAGGTTGGTCTCCTTACATCTTTTCAAAACTAAGGTCAAATTGTCCAGACAATCGTCAAAAGATAGGCCAAAAACTGAGAAATCATCAATGAACACTTCTAGAAAGTTTTCCACCACATCTGAAAAAATGGCCATCATGCATCGTTGAAAAGTTGCGGGTGCATTGCATAGTCCAAAAGGCATCCTCCTATATGCAAATGTCCCAAATGGGCAAGTAAAGGTAGTTTTCTCTTGATCGTCCGGGTAAACAGGTACTTGATTATATCCAGAATAACCATCTAAGAAGCAGTAGAAACCTTAACCAGCCAACCGTTCCAAAATTTGATCTATGAAATGTAGAGGAAAATGGTTCTTCCTAGTCATTGAATTAAGTTTCCTGTAGTCAATGCACATGCGCCAACCCGTGGTTGTGCGTGTTTGTATCAATTCTCCTTCCGTATTTTCAACCACAGTGGTACCTGATTTCTTGGGTACCTGATGAGAGCACAAAAGTGCAATCGTCAGACTATTTTAATTAGTATTTTAGCTAATCATTAATAATAATATTAACTAATTAACGTGGTATTTGTGTTTGAGTGCAGTAATCCAAGAAACCAATTAACATTAGGATTGAGCCCAATGCCCGACAGCCCGAGCTCAAGTCATCTTCCAGGGCCTGCCTGATTTCATCCCACGATACAACACAACATCGCGAGCATCTCCGTGTCCGCATCCAATGATCCAGATCAGATCCCTCCCAGTAAGGAAAATCCCAGGAGCGGTCCCATGGCATCCCTTCCAAATCAACCGCGATCATTCCACATCAGATCCCCCTCCCAGCAAGACAGATTTCCTTGCATCCGTGCCAGGCCATCTACATCTTCAGCGTCCCCACCGCGTGCCAGCCACTGTACCAGCAGCGCCCAAATCCCAGCTCTTCCATGAATGGCTCCTCCCGACGATCACGCCTCCACGGATCCTGCGCCCGTCGATCGCAGCCAGCAATGATCCCGTGATCCCAGCACCTCACAATCGCTGCCAGCCCGTCTCGCCTCCCATCTCCACGCTCCCATCCTTCCATGATCCAAAGAAGGAAACCCACGAGTCACCGACCCCCTCCTCTGCAACCGCCCAGCGACCCTGTGATCCAGCCGTGATCCAAGCTCATCCCGTTATCCGTGAATCACCACCCCCTCCACCGGATCCACGTTCTTCCCAGTCCCGTGATCAGCGATCCAACGCATCTCCTCCCTTCCATTTCTTCCTCCCGCAGTGCCCCAGCCACGGATCACCATCCAGATCAGCTCCCTCCGCCTCATCCGCGTGCGATCGCCTCCTCCCAGCGTCCGGAGCCGCGTCCGAGCTCTGTGATCAACGTTCCCAGCTGTCTCCCGGAATCCCAGCGTCCGCATTCTTCACACGGCGAAAATCCCAGCGCTCCGCAATCACCGTCGCTACCAGCTCGTCCCCAACGCGTCTCCAAGAGCTATAAGAAGGAGGGAAGAAGAAGAAGGAGGGGTGTGCTCGGTGGAGGCCAAGAAACAGAGAGAAGGGAGGAGAAGACGTGCTCGGTGGAGGCCAAGAAACAGAGAGAAGGGAGGAGAAGACGTGCTCGGTTGGGGTCGGTTCGAAAGAACAGAGGAAGAAGGAGAAAGAGAGCTCGGCTTGGTGCGGGATTGGGGCCAAGAAACAGAGGATTGGGGGAGAAGAAGCAGTCGGAAAGTGATGCTCTATTTTCAGATGTGAAAACAGAGCATTACGTTTCTTTTGTTTATTTTTATTGTTTTATTTGTCTTTTTTTAGAGGTTATATTTTGAATTTGTGTTTAGTGATTCTGTTTTGAGTATCATGTTGTTCTTATTTTAAGTTTAATTGAGAGCAATCTACTTTTTTTTAGTAAGAGTTTTATCTCGAGACATGTTGTTTTGGTTTTTTTTTTTGGTTTTAGTTTAATAGAGAGTTTTATTTATGCTAAAGCTTTAATTTCTGTTGTGTTTAATTTCTGTTATTTTTAAGCTCTGTTCTTCAACTTTTGGAATTTTTTTTCTTTTTATGCAATACATTAAATCTTCCTCTATGCAATTTGTGTTCGCTTCAATCTTCTTAGTTTCATCCAATTTAATTTATGCAAAAACTTTTCTTTTCCATTAAATATATAAATGCTTTTTGAATCTAAGTACATGTCTTCTAGTTAATTTTAATTAAAAATCATTCTCTGGTAGACTAGAGAATCTATCAACATCCCTGACGTAATGTTTTACTTTTGTTATTCAAAAATCGCTTTTGAATCCGAGTGAACGTTTTTATTTTTAAGCAACTCCAATCGCCTCCCTGTGGATCGACCTCTTACGACCACTATTCTTCGAGTAAAACAGGTAAGAGTAAATTAAATTTAAACTTTGTTCGTCGGTTCTAACAACGATCTGTTTAGCATATTTTTAAGTAAACAGAAATCGGACGAATAAAATTTTGGCGCCGTTGCCGGGGAGGCAAATCGAGAAGCAAGAACGATCACGAAGATCAAATCAGATTTTGGATGCCCGGAGTGAACGCACTCCGGTAGTAAGTTTTTATTTTTATTAATTTTTCTTATTTTGATTATTTTTAGTTAGTAATTTCGTAGTTATTAAATTCTGAAATTTGAAATTCGAAATTAAAGTTTTCTAAAAAAAAGTAAAAAAAAATTTGAAAAAAAAATTTAAAAAAAAATTCAAAAATTCAAAAATTTAAATTCAAAATTTGAATTCTGTGATTCGAAATTTGAAATTCAAAAAAAAAGTTTAAAAAAAAATTAATTAAATTAAAAAATTTAAAAAAATATTATTTTTGCTAGTAATTGATAAGGTGCAATCCCCCGAGGTTATCATACCTTTATTGGGGCTTCTCACGGAGTAATCTCCAGAGCTTATTCAACGGGCATTCGGAGATTGACTGACGCATAAGGATTGTGTTTAGTTTACATTCAAGTTATTGCTAAAAAAAAAAAAGTAAAAGTAAAAAAAAAAAATGCTTGCTCATTTGATCAATACAACCTAATGACATTGCATAAACTTTGAAAAAAACATTGATTATTTGCTGCATTTAGTATTAAGCATTTGCATAAAATAATTTAAGGGCAAAACCCATTAAAAAGATAAGGTCGGAAAGTCATTACCTGTCCTTAGCCCAAAAATCACCACCTTGCATACTTATCCTAAGCTAAATTAAATTAAAATCAAATTAGACATTGGCCTTAGGGTTTTCGAGCTCAATTAGGCTCTTGGAAAGAAGCGGCTGAAAGCCACTCCAGTGAGGATTTAGTAATTGGTGATGTCTAGGAAAGTTTTACAACAGTGAGAACTGTTACGGGTATTGTGGTATTGGTATATCCCTTCTGGCACCACCACACACCCCGGGACTTTCCTGATCACTGGTTACTGGATCACTTAACTGGTAAGCTCAAGCTTAATGTAAAAGGGAGATTAGGAGCTGTCTAATCTAGAGAAAATTTTAGGAACTTTTTTAACCTGATAAGTCTCTGTGCAACTAGATTTAAGAAGCTACTAAATCTCACTTAGTTCTAAGACTAATAGATCAAATTGTTGTGTGGTGTTGATTGTGGTCATCTTGGTCTAACCCTTCTTCTTATCTTTTATGATTTCGTTTAAAAAAATTGAGTCTAATTAAGTTGTGGAAAATGTATGCATGGTAGAAGGTCATTAAGAGATAAGTTAACCCTATTTGATCCTGAGATTGACAGAACTTTTCATCATAACCTGCGAACTGTAAACCAACCGTCGATCTCTACAATGGGTGAACATATTAGAACCCTGAATGAATTATTCGCTCCTGCATCCGCTAGTCCACCTACATGTATAGTATTGCCAATAAATAATGCAGCCCAATTCGAGATTCGGGCTGCAACAATAAACACGTTACCCAAGTTTCATGGGTTCGAGAGTGAACAACCCTACATTCATCTAAACAAATTTTTGACAATCTGTCAAACGTTTAGAAATCAAAATTTAGATGAAGAGGGTATTAAATTAAGGCTATTTCCCATGACTCTAGAGGATCGTGCCGCTGCATGGCTGTATTCCCTTGCTTCAAATTCCATCACATCTTGGGAACAACTATCTAGGAAGTTCATGGCTAAGTTCTATCCCATGGTAAAAACTGAAAAAATTAAAGATGCCATCAGAACTTTTAGAGGAAAATCAGAGGAGGAATTTTCCCAACTTTGGGAAAGATTCCATGATCTTTTGGTCAAGTGCCCGCACCATGGGCTTGACAAGGCTGATCTAGTATATTTCTTTTATAAAGGACTACCTTCGGCACATAGAAACATGATCGAGTCCATGCACAAAGGTAGGTTCATGGACCAAACTCCGGATCAAGCCTAGAATTTCTTGTTGACTTAGCCGAGAACGCCCAAACTTGGAGTAGCTATGGTGAGGAAGTAAATAGAGATGAGTTCGGGTCTAGAAAACCATGTAATTATGAAATGAAAGCAGACCCAGAACTCAAAAATGTCATGTCCAATCTGGTGACTGGAATGAACAACTTAAGCAAAAAGTTTGATGCTTTTACTGTTTTCACTAGCTCGAGTTCATATAAAGAGTTAAATCCCATCATGAAAGTGGATCACGAGTCACATAGTTTATGTATCTTGTGTAATAGTTCTGAGCATCTAGTGAAGTGTTGTCCTAGTTTACCCAACATTAAGGCTGAGCAAGCAAATGCTCTAAATTCATATAGTGCCTTTAAGAAGCCCACTCCCAACTCGTTCAGCCCAGTTTACCACCCTGATAATAGGTTCCACCCAAATTTCTCATATAAGCAAAATGAACCTATTCAGCATCAAGGTGGTCCACCAGGTTTTCAGAACAACTTCCCCAGGATAGGTCCACCACAAATGAACCAACCTTTGGTTCCATCTGTACCGCCTTATAATGCCCCTATCCCACAGCAACCTTCACAATTAGAAACCATGATGGCTAATATGATGAAACAACAACAAGATTTTATCAAGCAACAACAACAGACCAATACAGTCCAAGCCCAGACTAACCAATTCCATGCGCAAGCAATTGCAAAACTTGAGGTTAGTCTGAGCCAAATAGCTAACTCTCTAGGGGATAAGAAGAAAGGTGAACTACCTAGTCAACCAGTGCCTAACCCTAGTAGACAACAAAATCAAGGTCAAATAGGTCAGTATCAAATCAATTCTAATGGAAATCTGACCTATGAAGTCCAGGCAATTACCACTTTAAGGTCTGGCAAGCAAGTGGACAATAAAGTCCAACTTCCTGAAAATGAAAAAGAAAATAAATATAAATCCGATAAGAACCCTATTCAGAAGAGGGGTCAGGAACAGGACAAACCGGAAAAAAGGGAAGAACCTATAGAAACATACAAACCCAAGGTTTCCTTCCCCAGTAGACTTCAGGACTCCAAGAAACAATCTAACTTTGATGAAATCATGGAAGTCTTTAAAACTGTTCAAATAAATATACCTTTTCTCGATGCCATAAGACAAATTCCCTCCTATACAAAATTCTTGAAAGACCTCACCACGGTCAAAAGAAAAACAAGTATTCCTAGGCAAGCTGTTATGGCTGCACAAGCCTCATCTCTCATTCAACAACAGATTGCCCCAAAATTCAAAGACCCTGGTTGCCCAACTATTGAAATAAAAATAGGAGAGATGATCATCCAAAGAGCTCTATTAGATTTAGGAGCCAGTGTAAACCTACTTCCCTACTATGTGTACCAAAAATTAGGTTTGGGGGAATTAAAGCCTACAAATATTACCCTTTCCTTAGCAGATAGGACAGTGAAGTACCCCAAGGGGATTGTAGAGGATGTAATAGTAAAAGTAAATGAGTTTTACTATCCTGTGGACTTTGTTATCCTTGAGACTGAACTTGCAATACATCCAGACAGTCACACACCTATAATTTTAGGTAGACCTTTCTTAGCCACAGCAAATGCTGTGATCAACTGTCGAAATGGGATGCTGAAGTTATCTTTTGGCAACATGAAAGTCGAGCTTAATGTCTTCAACATAAGTAAACAACCACCAGACGACAAAGAAATCAATGAAGTTGACATGATTGAAAGTCTGGTTCAGGAGACTTTCTTACAAACTTATAATAAGGACCCTTTAGAAGCTTACCTTGCCCATTCCGAGGAAGGGATCAAGCATGCGCCTCTTAGTTCTGTTCCCCTTATGAGCATAGATCGTCATCAGCCGACTGTTCTTCATCGGACTTTTCCAAAACCATTCTTAGATAATGGTTGAAAAAAAAAAGGAGATTTACATTTTGTCTAGCTGAAGACATAAAACTTAGCGCTCTTGGGAGGCAACCCAACATGTAAATATCTTTTATTTAAAAAAAAAAGTTCAAAAAATTACTAACATGCAGGTTTGGGGGATTTTGCCCCAACTTTCAATTTACCCACCCATATCAGGTAACTTCTCCTCTGTCCTCTTACTGCTTTAAATTTTTTTTAACATTGAGGACAATGTTAGATTTAGGTTTGGGCGTATTTTTAAGCATTTAGAATTTTATAAAAAAAAATTTAAATTAAAAAAAAAATACAACACACAAGGTATATAAAATCTAAGAGCCCAATGACTAGTTGGAAGTAGTGCAAAATGAGTTCTTTTTATTAAGTTCCTTTTAGTGAGTTGTAAGCTAATTAGTGCTTTGAATTTCACAACACATCTGGCCTGCATTTTCTAAGGTATAGGATCGACATTGTGTTGAGAATATGGTAGCAACCTCGAATCTTGATGAACCATGTTTTTCTGATCCAAAAAAAAAAGTTCAAAAAAAAAAAACTATTTGGTGGATTTAGTCAGGTGCATCGAAAAGGGCTACCTATTGTCAATGGTCCGCGGGCTTGTGATGAGGAACCCGAGCATACGTCCGTAGGGGAGTCTTGATGCCTGACACCTCATGCCAACTGGTGTGAGAATTGTCGACTAATTGCTCGCTACATGGAGGAATCATCACAGGAGTAAAAGTGCACAATATATACACTATCATTTCTCTTTAATGAAAAAAAAACAAAAAAAAACAAAAAAAAATGATGAAAAAAAAAAGTATATTGACCTTAAGAAAGACAATAGTGTGAAAACCGTCGTTGTAAAAATTCGAGTAAACTGGAATATTACAGATAAAGCCCATGAGGTATTAAAGTAAACATCCACAGCTCTCGAAATCCTGCAGATAAGATGATTTTGAATCAGCAAATAGGTCTTGTCCGACCAATTCTTGGAAACTACTAATATTAGCGATATTTTGGAGATCCGAAACCTTAGCTGGTGCATGGTCTAGACTTCACTAAGCACTCAAGTATAAATAAGTATTACAACACCCTAGCAGAAAACTTAATAACTTCAACTTAAATTGCATACTAACCTAGAATTTGGGCTACTTAGTAATTAAAACCTTGTGTGCTTTTGAAATTCTTATCAGTTATTTACTTGAAATTAGACTTTCATTTCATAAACCAAATTTTATTTTGGGATTGAAGTTTGTGGGTAACTTCACTGCAAACCCTCACGAGACAACACTCGTCCACTAGGGTAACCTAGGGGTTTAACGGCTTGTTGCACGTGCTAAGTGCAATCGTAATGCTCTACGAAAGTGAGTATTTATCTTAGTTCATGTATATTTATATATATATAATAAATAAAACTTTTGCACTCTCATTTTATCATTGTCGCACTAAATTGCTAGAGACTAGCAATAAGCTGGTTGGGGGGTGTGATGAGAGCACAAAAGTGCAATCGTCAGACTATTTTAATTAGTATTTTAGCTAATCATTAATAATAATATTAACTAATTAACGTGGTATTTGTGTTTGAGTGCAGTAATCCAAGAAACCAATTAACATTAGGATTGAGCCCAATGCCCGGCAGCCCGAGCTCAAGTCATCTTCCAGGGCCTGCCTGATTTCATCCCACGATATAACACAACATCGCGAGCATCTCCGTGTCCGCATCCAATGATCCAGATCAGATCCCTCCCAGTAAGGAAAATCCCAGGAGCGGTCCCATGGCATCCCTTCCAAATCAACCGCGATCATTCCACATCAGATCCCCCTCCCAGCAAGACAGATTTCCTTGCATCCGTGCCAGGCCATCTACATCTTCAGCGTCCCCACCGCGTGCCAGCCACCGTACCAGCAGCGCCCAAATCCCAGCTCTTCCATGAATGGCTCCTCCCGATGATCACGCCTCCACGGATCCCGCGCCCATCGATCGCAGCCAGCAATGATCCCGTGATCCCAGCGCCTCACAATCGCTGCCAGCCTGTCTCGCCTCCCATTTCCACGCTCCCATCCTTCCATGATCCAAAGAAGGAAACCCACGAGTCACCGACCCCCTCCTCTGCAACCGCCCAGCGACCCTGTGATCCAGCCGTGATCCAAGCTCATCCCGTTATCCGTGAATCACCACCCCCTCCACCGGATCCACGTTCTTCCCAGTCCCATGATCAACGATCCAACGCGTCTCCTCCCTTCCATTTCTTCCTCCCGCAGTGCCCCAGCCACGGATCACCATCCAGATCAGCTCCCTCCGCCTCATCCGCGTGCGATCGCCTCCTCCCAGCGTCCGGAGCCGCGTCCGAGCTCCGTGATCAACGTTCCCAGCTGTCTCCCGGAATCCCAGCGTCCGCATTCTTCACACGGCGAAAATCCCAGCGCTCCGCAATCACCGTCGCTGCCATTTCGTCCCCAACGCGTCTCCAAGAGCTATAAGAAGGAGGGAAGAAGAAGAAGGAGGGGTGTGCTCGGTGGAGGCCAAGAAACAGAGAGAAGGGAGGAGAAGACGTGCTCGGTGGAGGCCAAGAAACAGAGAGAAGGGAGGAGAAGACGTGCTCGGTTGGGGTCGGTTCGAAAGAACAGAGGAAGAAGGAGAAAGAGAGCTCGGCTTGGTGCGGGATTGGGGCCAAGAAACAGAGGATTGGGGGAGAAGAAGCAGTCGAAAAGTGATGCTCTATTTTCAGATGTGAAAACAGAGCATTACGTTTCTTTTGTTTATTTTTATTGTTTTATTTGTTTTTTTTAGAGGTTATATTTTGAATTTGTGTTTAGTGATTCTGTTTTGAGTATCATGTTGTTCTTATTTTAAGTTTAATTGAGAGCAATCTACTTTTTTTTAGTAAGAGTTTTATCTCGAGACATGTTGTTTTGGTTTTTTTTTTTGGTTTTAGTTTAATAGAGAGTTTTATTTATGCTAAAGCTTTAATTTTTGTTGTGTTTAATTTCTGTTATTTTTAAGCTCCGTTCTTCAACTTTTGGAATTTTTTTTTCTTTTTATGCAATACATTAAATTTTCCTCTATGCAATTTGTGTTCGCTTCAATCTTCTTAGTTTCATCCAATTTAATTTATGCAAAAACTTTTCTTTTCCATTAAATATATAAATGCTTTTTGAATCTAAGTACATGTCTTCTAGTTAATTTTAATTAAAAATCATTCTCCGGTAGACTAGAGAATCTATCAACATCCCCGACGTAATGTTTTACTTTTGTTATTCAAAAATCGCTTTTGAATCCGAGTGAACGTTTTTATTTTTAAGCAACTCCAATCGCCTCCCTGTGGATCGACATCTTACGACCACTATTCTTCGAGTAAAACAGGTAAGAGTAAATTAAATTTAAACTTTGTTCGTCGGTTCTAACAACGATCTGTTTAGCATATTTTTAAGTAAACAGGAATCGGACGAACAGTACCACTTGTGTCGGACTCACCCACTTACTAGCAGAAATTGGATAAATGATTCCGGCATCTAATAACTTCACCACTTCTTTCTTGACTACCTCCTTCATGTTAGGATTGAGTCTTCTTTGCATTTCTCGGGTGGGCTTTGCATCATCTTCGAGATGAATTCGATGCATGCAAACAGAGGGGTCAACCCCTTTCAAATCGGCTACAGACCATCCTATGGCATATTTATTCCTTCTAGTACCCTTAAAAGTTTACCCTCTTGTTCAGTAGATAAGTTGGCTGCGATGATTACAGGGAGGATATCTTCTGGTCCTAGAAAGGCATACTTAAGAGTTGTCGGAAGTGGCTTCAACTCAAGTTTAGGTGGAGAATCAATGGAAGGACAAAGTGGTGCGCTAGCAATGGGGGGAAGAGGTTCAGGTCGGATCTTCCAAGGAAGGAAACTCATAGGAGATTGATTGTCGAGTAAGATATTGACTTCTTCTATGGCCTTGTCCATATCAAAGTTGTCAATGTCAAAATGGGCCAAGCATGCCTCTAGGGGGTCATCTACTAAGATATAGGGAAGGGCTTCCTCTACAAGATCATCCATTTCGTCAATTAGGCAACACTCATCTTCCATCACATGTTGGTCAGCGGCATGAAACACATTTAACTTAATTTTCATGTTCCTAAATGATATATCCATTGCCCCAGTTCTACAGTTGATACATGCATTGGCTGTCGCTAAAAAGGGACGACCAAGAATCACAGGGATTTATTTTTTTAGGTTGGGCACATGTTCCATGTCAAGGACGATAAAATCTACTGAAAAATAGAATTTGTCTACCTTGACAAGAACATCTTCAATCATCCCCCTTGGCATCTTCACCGATCTATCAGCCAATTGTAAAAATACCGAGGTAGGTTTCAATTCACCCAACCCAAATTTTTCATAGACTGAATAGGGTAGAAGATTCACACTTGCCCCTAGATCTAAAAGTGCTCGATCAATGGAGTTATCTCCTATGACACAGGAAATAGTGGGAGCGCCAGGATCTTTGAATTTTGGAGGGGTGTTGTGTTGGAGAATGGAACTTACTTGCTCAGTTAGGAGGACCTTTTTAGGCACATGTGTCCTAAATTTCCGCTTTTGGGTGCAAAGGTCTTTGAGAAATTTGGCATTGGAGGGAACTTGTTTGATGGCATCAAGGAGTGGGAGGTTGATTTTAACTTATTTGAAGACCTCCATCATCTCTTCTAATGAAGTTTCCTTCTTGCCAAAGGGAGAGGGTGCATTAAGTGCTTCAGGGAATGGAGCCTTTGGAATGTAGGTTGTGGCAGATGGGGGACTAGCTGAAAAAGATTTTGGATTTTTATGTGATACATTCCTCTCCTCTTCTTCATCTTCCTTATTTTTACCCTCCCCAAACTTATTATCTATTATACGGCCACTCCTCAAGGTAGTCAAGGCATTTGCTTGCTCATAATTTAGTCGAATTTCTTGAGCCACGTATTGTCTCCTTGGATTACTCATTGGATGACTTAGAAGCTTACCTTCCTCTCGCTTGTTTAATGCATTGGCTAGTTGACCCATTTGGGATTCTAGCTTAGCAATTGATTGCGTGTGAGAGTGCAATAGTTGTGTGTTTGCCTCCAAACCTTGAAGGACAGTCAACACTTTCTCCTCAAAGGCTGTATTTCTTTGGGTTGGAGGAGGAGGGTGTTGAAATTGAGTTGAGGGACGGTAGAGATGAAAATTCTGAGGGTTTTGAAAATTTTGGGAGTAGGGTTGGGCAGTATTTGAAGCTTGCTACCTCCAAGAAAAATTTGGATGATTCCACCATCCCGGGTTATATGTATTGAAAAATGGGTCATTACCCGGTCTGGGCTGTGTTTGGACAGCATTGATGTGTTCTTACACGAGTTCGAAGAATTGCGGTGCCGAGGGGCACTCATGAATAGGATGCGATGGGCTAGAATAGATAGCACACACTTGTGCTTGGGAAGAGCTAACGACATGTCCTCCTATCATCAGTTGATCAATCTTATGGGACAATGCATCTACCTTGCTAGACAGGTCCATAGAATGACTTATTTCACAAATGGTCCCTTTTCTTTGAGAACTCGGGGGTGCTTGACGAGAACAGAAAGCTTGGTGAAGGAAATTTTCATTAAGATTTTCAAATAATTGCCATGCTTCATGATCATTTTGAAGCATAAAAGTTCCCCCGCATGCAGCATCGATCATCTGACGGTTTCGTTCAGTCAATCCGTCATAGAAACATTGCACTAGCTGCCACTTAGGTATTTGATGATGAGGGCATTTACGGATTAGGTCCCGAAATCTCTCCCAAGTTTCATGAAATTCTTCTCTCTCAGTTTGGGAGAAGGTTGTAATGGCACGTCTAAACTGGTTCGTTCTTCCTATGGGAAGTATTTTTTAAGGAATTCTTGTTGCATTTGATCCCAAGAACGAATCGAGTTAGCTTCTAAAGAATTCAGCCATTGTTTGGCTCTATCTTTAAGGGAGAAAGGGAATAATCTAAGTTTCAGAGCATCATCAGTGAAGTTCTGAATCTTGACGGTGATGTAAATCTCAAGAAATTCATCTAGGTGTTTATATGGTTCTTCGTTGGTGAGCCCATAAAAAGATGGGAGCATTTGGATCACACTAGACTTTATTTTGTATTGTACAGCTGCTACTTCAGGTAATCGAATGCAAAATGGAGAAGTGTAAATGGTGGGAGTAAAGTACTCTCTCAGGAGTTTGGGTTGTTCTTCAGCCATCTTACGGGGTGGGAATGATTCTAAGGTTTTGATCTCAGCTCGAATATTTCTAAGGGTCCGTTCTATTTCAAGGTCAAAAGGTAATAGGTCACGTACTCTAGAACGACTCCCTTACATACACTAGTACTTGATCAATCAAACATGCAATAAAAGAAAAACACATAAATCCTTGTATTTGTCCTAAAATCACTAGACAGCTCCTAACTGGTTTGAAGAGGGTACCTAAGCCTCCAATCCGGTCTAATGAACCGAGTTGACCAAGTAAGCTCCCAGGTAAGTGGAGGGGTCACGATGCGTTCGCAAAGGTCTCACTTAAAACCCACTTGCCTCGAACAGATGAACTGTCTCCCTTATAGGGACAAAGCTTGCCTAGACATCAACTAAGCCACAGAGCGAAATTGGTGCAACTTTCGGTGATCTTCGTCATATTGAGCTCGAATGTCCCTAGGGGCCAACGTCTAATTGATTTTAATTAAAGTGACACTATGTAAGATTGAGTTCATCTAAGTTGGGCAAGAGTCCGGTGATGAAATTCGGCTCTTATCTTGTTGGGGTGATTGCCCTTACTATGTGCGGATTAATTTGTGTATGTGTATCAAGCATGCATTCACACTTTTGCTGAAATTAAAATCAAACAATCACCACAAAATTTCAATCTAATAATAAATTTAAATAAGAAAGGTTTAGAGGTTACCAAAGGAAATTTCCCCAGCAATTTAAAAATTTTTTAGGCAAACCTCTACAGCATTCCTTTTCTAGCTATTCTCCTTTTGATCATCCCAGATTTTTCCTTCGATTCCTGATCAAATAAGACCAAAAGAAAAATTGAAAAAAAAAATTAGTAGAAGAGAAAAAGGAGATAAGAAAAGTAATAATAATAGAAAATAATTTTTTTTCATATATTTTTTTTGAAAGTTTTTTAAATTAATTATTTTTTTTTAATGATAGGAAAAATAACTATGCAAGCAATCTCCGGCAACGACACCAAAAATTGATCGGTTATTTCAATTTCAAAAATAAACCACGCAATAGCACGTATCCTGTAGGATAGTGATTACGGGTGTCGGTCCACAGGGATTGAAGAATAAGTTATTTTTCTTTTAAAAATAACTCAAGAAGAAGAATTTGCTAACTTGATTTAACTAAATTAAACTATGAGTACGAATTAGAATTTATCAGAATAAATGGATCTAGGGTTTGGAGTCCACCACATAACATTGCATCAGGGTTTATATTCTTTATTTTTTTAATCTTTTGGAGTGGCATGCAATATTGGCTACAAGCCTTTATAAAATAAAAGCATAAAGAGTTTTAAGAAAATCCATCTTCGGTATAGCAAGAAGTGTCTACCTAATTATGCTAACCTAGGGTGCAGTACACCTCATCTTCCTAGGCATGGATCATCTTAGACTACTTTAGAAAACATGAATAATAAATAGCATGCTCAAAGTTTAAACATCATAAAAGGATTTTTCATTGATAATAAGAATTTAAACAAGCTCCAAAATAATAAAGAAAATAAGAACTACAATGTCCTGTAACATTGCTAGGGCTTCATCCAGCCCTAGACTAGACGTTTAGCCGAGCATGGCTTCCGGACGACCTCTGATCTTCAAATGAAATTGATCACCTCCCATTTTTCCCAAAATATCCAAAACTATTCTCTTTCCCCCCTCCTTTCTCTCTTTTTTTATTTCTTTTTCTCTTCTTTCCTCTCGGTTTTCTTCTTCTTTTCACCGAAACAAGGGGTCTCCCCTGTTTTCTCAACCGAGCTCCCCCCCTCTGTTTCTTCCCCCCCCCCCCCTTTTATAGATCAATCGTTAAAGCATCGAGAGGGGGAGGATGCGTGATTGCTGGGGATCCGATTGCTTGGGGGCTGGGATTTGGAAACGGAAGGAGGGCGTCAATTCGTGGGATCACCAGCTGCATTTGAAACGGGCGGAAGAAATGGGAGCTTGATCGATGGGAGGAAATCACAGAAGAGCTGCTGGGTGCTTGGTGTTAGATGT
The DNA here is from genome assembly GCF_009389715.1 of Phoenix dactylifera. Classification (NCBI taxonomy): domain Eukaryota; kingdom Viridiplantae; phylum Streptophyta; class Magnoliopsida; order Arecales; family Arecaceae; genus Phoenix; species Phoenix dactylifera. The sequence continues at coordinate 471,846 of NW_024067780.1, read as the reverse complement.
ATGCCCTAGAAGCCAATCTGACGGACACATTATTAATTCTGGGACATAAATTTGTACTTGACTTTATTATTATTGAATAATAAATGGGCATCTTTTCATTCATATTATTTATGTGTCTATGAATCGTCCAAGAAATTAATAAGATGATGATACATATTCTCAAGAGTTGAGAATTTGAGCCATGTATCATTGGTGATTAATTTCTAAATGCTCCTGATCAATGGATCATCACGAGGATGGTGATCAATCCGATCAGTGCACAGATCACTTTCCTTCTGGATGGACGAGACTCGAGTCCACAGTGTAGGGACACTGAAGTGATAGTACAGGTGCTTGTTAGAGAACAAGGGTACTGAGCGTGACCAAGACAAGAAGTCACTTGGATGTCTATCCACTCGTCAGTGACTTACTTGATGTTGCAGTAGTATGACTGGTCCTTTGACCTACGGTGCTTCGGCTACTCACAGTGAGGTTATTGTAGTTTGACTACACGTATACATAGTCTCTAGCTATATGGGTCCTTGTAGTGTAGATTGGCTGCAGTAAGTTTACTGTAGGAGTAGGGTATGCACTTACATGGAATCTATCGACCTTGATAGAAGAGGAGTGATCCTATGTGATTTATTAGACTGAGTTCTAAGACCTTAGCCAGGGTAGTAATATAAAGTGGAGAAAGAGTTTTCCACTATCGAACTCAAGTCGAATAAATCTAGACATATGACAGACGACGGGGTTTGACGAGTTATCCATGACCTCCAGTCTGTAGGGATCCACGATAGAAGAACTGTATCATACGATAACTACACCTAGAGGTTCATCATTGACGCAATCGGGGTGGGCTGCAGATTTTTTTCTTCTTGAGGATGGCTGAATCTTTCTTCTCTTTTTTTTTTTTTCAAGCAATGGCAATGGAGGCTAGGGTTCTTTGTGGTGGAAGGAAGGAGGAAGAAGATGGGTTGCTGGTTGGTGAGATTGGGTTCAAGGAGGGTCAGCCAATGGACCAAAATTAGGCACCAATTTTGTGGGGGCTGAAATTGGCTAGCCCAATTTTTTTAGGCTGAATTGGGTTGTGTGAAGTCCTAATGGCAATAGGACTTAGAGGAGGACGTGGGAAGGAGTCTTGGGCGTGAGGGAGGTGCTGAAATGCTGATGTGGCACTCAAGGAGGGTGCACACAAGAGGTGGAGGCGTGAGAACAAAAGAAGGGATAAGGATAAACTTGAGTTTGTTAGGGAAATCTCATCCAAAACCAACCCAATTTCAAATGGCGTGAAGGGGAGGCGTCCCACCTTCCCTCAGCCCCTTTGGCATCGCACCAGCAAGAGGAGTAGCCTCTCTTCACGCAAACAAACCATAATTTCGAAATCCAAAAGAAAAACTAACTTCATTCATCATACCCTTCTTTATATAGAAAGAAAGGTTGGCACAGAATTTTAAATTGGACTCCTAATTACATGAGGACTCAATTCAAAATTTAAATTTTCTAATTGACCAATCAAAGGCCTTGACACCTAAGCCTAGACACCTAGGAATCCATTCCTTATGGCGTATGGATTGAAACCCATCAAAAGAAATTCAGCCGCATGCCACGAGTTGGAATCTAGGTGGAACTCCTTCTCGGGTACCAACATCAGCATGAAGTTCGGGAGACTCCTCAAATTTCATCTGATCTCCAAATTTCATGTTCTTATAGTCATTGGAAAGCTACGGATGTCTACTTTCCATCAAAATTTGAATCAACTTAATCAGACTTCTGTAGTTCTCGAAATCTTCAAAATACCATATGATGTTCAATCTGTCACGGATTTCAACTGGATCTGAACTCTGAATTTCTTCCACATGTGAGAGATCTTCATGGTTGAACTTCTCCACGTGATGAGTGATGATCTTCACGGCATTAGGAATCCTTCTTAATGGCACTCAATCATAAGGACTCAATCTTAAACACATGGACTCAATCCTCTCGCATAAGGACTCAATTTCACTCATACGACTAAACTAAATTCTCCACATATGACCCAATATGACTTGACTCAATCCTTGCATAACATGGACTCTTTTGATGCCACCTGGCATTCAATTACAAACATAAATCAGCAAATTGCAAACCCAAAATAAGAACCCAAATAAACCCAAAATAAAAGGACTCAATGTGACCAAAATAAAATAGACTCAATCCAATTAAATGCTAGAAATTACGAACCCAATGTGTTTTCGGGCACTCCCAAGCAAGAATCCAAACTCGACGTACATCCATTATGATTTGGGCTCGTGCTCCTGCATCAATTCCCCCCTTCTGGAAAAAAGACTCGACTCCGTCGAGTTTCACAATTGATAGAGCTTGTAGAAGTTTGGGTTCAGCTGTTGGACTTCCTCCATCTTTAATCATGAGCGATCTGAATTTAGTCGGTCCTCCAATGAAAAACTTCTGATATCCTCCTCGATGGGTGGACACTATCTGAACAACTAGGATGTCCTCAATGATGTCCGTCGGGGCTGATCGTCGAAGAAGTGAAGATGGTACAGATGGGATGTCTTCATCTTCAACATAGTGAGCATCATAGGGCTGCAACTCTTCAACATAGAAGATGGGGCTAACCTGCAAATCATCTGGTAACTCGAGCACAAAGGCCTTGGGTCCCATCCACTTCAGCACCTTGAAGAATTCAACTTGGCAAGGTTGAAGCTTCTGAAAATTTCTGCATTCAACACTCAACCACATCAACACAAAGTTTGCTTCCTTGCGCAGGGTCGGCAAATAGAACTTATCCTCCACCATGGTGACTGTTTTGACGTAGCCAAAGTGACCACCAAGGTCTCCGCCATGGACCTCTCGAACAATATGATCACCAAGTGAGGTCTCCGGGACACATAAAAGAAAGCAATCATGGGTCAAAAATTCTGAATGCTGCCACTGATCCACTGCTGAAACTTCTGCATATATGGGCTGAAAATATACTTCAAAGGGGTACAAAATTTTTAGATTAGCAAACCCCATTACCTTAACATTCAAAAGAGTTAGAACATATGAATTTTGACTGAGGGCATCAGCAATAAAATCTTCTGCATGCGGCCCATGCTTCAGGACTTGGCGACGAGGCTCCTCGTGTTCTTTTGGGTTCAACCAGCATGCAAGAAGGTTCGGCAAGCTTGATCTGGGCACCAAATCTATGGAATGTTGGATGTCCCTCATCGGTGGAAGCTCCTTGGGAAGATCCTCAGGGGTTACATCAGAGAAATCATCCAATATAGACTTGAAATCAGGAGGAACAACTTCTGAAATTTCAGAACTAGCACCCTTGGCAACTGATGCGAGTAGGGCTTCATCCGTAGGGGTTTCTTCTTCGTCTCCTTCATTTTCTTCATCAACAGTGGGCTGAGGAGAAGGAGAAACTTCAGAAGGCTCTATGATCTCGTCCTCCTCATATACCAACGTGGACCGTTGGTCTCTGGTGGGGCAAACAACGGCGGAATGGCCTCGACCGCCGCACTTGTAGCATTCCGTAGAGTTACCTCCTTGCAGCATGGATTGGGGCATACATCCTTTACCCCTTTCATTGGCCCATAAAGCACCTCTTTCTTGATAAGCACTTCGATTAAAAGAGGTTTTAGATCTAAAAATAGGGGCGTTACCTTGAGGAAAAGGGACTCCTTGGCTACTGCGTTCTAGAGGCCGTCGCACGATCGGTGTTTGTGCAGGGCATCGTTGTCGCTGCTGTGACTCCATACGAAGTGCGAGTTGGTACGCCTCCTCCTTTTGCCGTATAAGATCCATTCGATGGAGGACTTCAGCCAGCTTCTTATCTTGTTGGCGACGATGTCGTAGTCGTGCCTCCGTACGATCCATCTCTTCTACTTCTCGTTGTTGATCATCATTGTAGGGATGGCAACGATCATCGTAGTAGGAACGACATCGATCGACATTGTAGGGATAACGTCGATCTTCATAGTAGGGATAGCGACATCTTGTACTCATGATGGTGCAATAGAATCAGCAACAAAATCAGAGATAATAAAAACCCTTTGGCCGTCACCCAAGGGATGAACCGACCCTCCTTATGGCTTCTTTCTCAAACTCTAACCCCCAGTGGTCGTCACCCAAGCGATGATCTGACCCACTTCAGATATATATTTTTTTTCTTTTTACACCACTCATTCAACCTCCAACTCTTCCACGGTATGGGGTTTACAAAGATGAAGAACAAAAATTAAAATACCCCAAACCAAACTCAAACAAGAATTATTACTGCAGAAATTTCTGTATGATTCCAAACAAGTATAAGATGCTGAATTTTAATTCCCTTTAACTTCTATGAATCAATCAGATCTACCCAACACACCAAAAAATCAGATCTGAAAGTTCAAGATATGGATGTTACCTCCTAAGGGAAGATCTTCTTCTAGTACTCCTGTGGATCGATTCGCTCTGATACCAATTGATGCAGAACGGGGTGGGCTGCAGATTTTTTTCTTCTTGAGGATGGCTGAATCTTTCTTCTCTTTTTTTTTTTTCAAGCAATGGCAATGGAGGCTAGGGTTCTTTGTGGTGGAAGGAAGGAGGAAGAAGATGGGTTGCTGGTTGGTGAGATTGGGTTCAAGGAGGGTCAGCCAATGGACCAAAATTAGGCACCAATTTTGTGGGGGCTGAAATTGGCTAGCCCAATTTTTTTAGGCTGAATTGGGTTGTGTGGAGTCCTAATGGCAATAGGACTTAGAGGAGGACGTGGGAAGGAGTCTTGGGCATGAGGGAGGTGCTGAAATGCTGATGTGGCACTCAAGGAGGGTGCACACAAGAGGTGGAGGCGTGAGAACAAAAGAAGGGATAAGGATAAACTTGAGTTTGTTAGGGAAATCTCATCCAAAACCAACCCAATTTCAAATGGCGTGAAGGGGAGGCGTCCCACCTTCCCTCAGCCCCTTTGGCATCGCACCAGCAAGAGGAGTAGCCTCTCTTCACGCAAACAAACCATAATTTCGAAATCCAAAAGAAAAACTAACTTCATTCATCATACCCTTCTTTATATAGAAAGAAAGGTTGGCACAGAATTTTAAATTGGACTCCTAATTACATGAGGACTCAATTCAAAATTTAAATTTTCTAATTGACCAATCAAAGGCCTTGACACCTAAGCCTAGACACCTAGGAATCCATTCCTTATGGCGTATGGATTGAAACCCATCAAAAGAAATTCAGCCGCATGCCACGAGTTGGAATCTAGGTGGAACTCCTTCTCGGGTACCAACATCAGCATGAAGTTCGGGAGACTCCTCAAATTTCATCTGATCTCCAAATTTCATGTTCTTATAGTCATTGGAAAGCTACGGATGTCTACTTTCCATCAAAATTTGAATCAACTTAATCAGACTTCTGTAGTTCTCGAAATCTTCAAAATACCATATGATGTTCAATCTGTCACGGATTTCAACTGGATCTGAACTCTGAATTTCTTCCACATGTGAGAGATCTTCATGGTTGAACTTCTCCACGTGATGAGTGATGATCTTCACGGCATTAGGAATCCTTCTTAATGGCACTCAATCATAAGGACTCAATCTTAAACACATGGACTCAATCCTCTCGCATAAGGACTCAATTTCACTCATACGACTAAACTAAATTCTCCACATATGACCCAATATGACTTGACTCAATCCTTGCATAACATGGACTCTTTTGATGCCACCTGGCATTCAATTACAAACATAAATCAGCAAATTGCAAACCCAAAATAAGAACCCAAATAAACCCAAAATAAAAGGACTCAATGTGACCAAAATAAAATAGACTCAATCCAATTAAATGCTAGAAATTACGAACCCAATGTGTTTTCGGGCACTCCCAAGCAAGAATCCAAACTCGACGTACATCCATTATGATTTGGGCTCGTGCTCCTGCATCAATCATTCTATTCTACTGGGTGGCCACTACATACTGCTAGGTGTCACTGGTGGATGGTGAGACTCACAGGGATCATCTTGATGGTCGATAATCCCTGGTGAGTTGAGTTGGAATTGTTTCAACCTATTGAAAGAAGTTTTCAATGATATTGTGATAGAGATTGCAATATATCTCACTACCAGTCAAAATCGAACCTATGGGGTCACACACATTAGAGGTATTGACCGATCCGATGGTTGAATGTGATTAGGAATCGCAAATAATCAATTAGATTGATAAATGAAAAACCCGCTAAGAGTTAGTGGTTAGAAGAAGGATTAATTGCAATCGGATTGCAATTTAATTAATTGGATTTATTAATTGGACTTGATCATGAGTCCTACTTGGAGTGGGATTCATGAAGTCCTAATTGGATTAGGATTTCAAATTAAATTAGAATCCTACTTGGAATAGGATTTCTAAAGTCCTAATTGTCTTAGGGCTGAAATTTAATAAGTCCTAATTAGATTAGGATTATTTTAAGTCCTAATTAATTTTAAATTTAATCTAATTAATTTTATGACTCCTAATTAGATTAGGATTGAAGAGTTTAATAGAGTCATGGTTCAATTAAATCCTAATTTGATTAGGATTTGGAGGAAATTAAAATGGGTTCATATAAATCCTATTTTGAATAGGATTAGACCCATGCATTAGTCCCAAACCATTTTACCATTTAATTTGATTAAGTGGTTAATTAAAGGGGTTATGAGGGAGGGGCCCACGCCCTCCCCTTGGGAAATGCGTGGAAGGAAAAGGAGGGGCGTAAGCCCCTCCTTGCTGCCGAATAAAAAAGATAAGGTGAGCTCCTAAAAAATAGGAGCTCATCCTTATCTCATGGGAAATTAAAAGGAGGAGGTGTTTTGGCCCCTCCTCTCATAATTTTTTGGGTGTTCATGGCAGAAACCCTCCTCCCCTCATTCCTCCTTCCAGCCGCAAGAGAAAAGGGAGAAAAAGAAAGGGTGGGGTGGCCTTCTTCTACCTCTTCCTTGGGTCCAGCGTAGGAGAAAAAGAAAAGGCTGCGGAGAGCCTTTGTTTCTTCTTCCTTGGCATTTCCTTCTTCTTCCTCCTCTCAAGCCAATCAAAGATTGATTCAAAGGAGAGGACCTCAGCCATCTAAAGCCATCTCTGCAAGGAAGCTAGCACCCCGGGGAGATCCAAAGGCTTCGATCGACTCACTACCTCGTGTGGATATCCGTAGAGGCCGGACGCGTGTGCGGCTTCCATTGAACCTTCTACAAATCCATGTAAATCAGATTTGCGGAGACCATCTACCCGCACAAGGTGAAGATCTGATCTTCTTAATGATTTTAAAATGGTTTAAAATAATTTAATTCTAATCTATCTACAAACGAAAGGTTTTAAAATACGTTCATGCGATGAACGGATCCCGCATATGTTTTCCGCTGCAATCTAAAAATTATTTTGAAATTTTCATGGCATATGAGGGATGCTAACACTTGGATCACAGTGCTTGCAGACGCGGAGGCTTGAAGCGTGGGATGCATCACCGGCGGAAGAAATGGTGCTGGAGGACTGCTGCAGACGGACGCTGGGAACTTGGACTGGTGCTAAAACTCGGAAGCGGGATCGCTGGGATCACGGGGATGTTGAAAGGAGCTGGAGATCCGGAAGAGTGGAGAACGTGGATCCGTGGTTGCAGAGGCGGGAAGGAAGATGGCTGCGTTGCCTTGATCACGGATGGCTTAGATCAAGCTTGTAGTCCGGGTGTAGGAGTTTCTAGAAGAGGGTGCTGCAATTAGGCGCGATGGAAGGAGCTGGATTATTGATCGTGTCACGGACGGAAGAAGAGGCGGAGAATCTGCACCACGTGGGACTCGTGGCTGGAACGGGAGGGAGGACGCGAATCTCGGCCGTGATGCACTGCGGGGAAGAAGATGAACAGTGGCTTATGTTTTGTTTATATATTTTTTTTGTAACACTGTTCATATGAACAGTGTTTTCACGGGACACTCTTCATATGAACAGTGAATCCCCCGAAATTATTTTTATTTATTTTATTATATTCATTATTTTCTTCTTTTTTTGTTTTAAATTTATAAATTCTATATGAAGGCAGGTAAGGAATTGGTTGGGAATTGACTTTGGGTTTGAGGTGGGTCATGATCGTTGATTTGCTTGAACTTACTCTCGAGCCCAATGTCGTTTAAATTTAATTCTTGCTAAACTTCTTCAGACCGGACTCAATAAGGCTAAAAGCAGAATTGTGACTTAATAAAAAGGGTCAATCAAACATTTTTCCTCATACAAGAATAATTATCCAATCAGGATTAAAACCTATTTAATCATAGCCTTAGCTTGATTACAACTCCATCAGGTTACTAAACCGGGTCAACACAATCTCCTCCTTATATGTTTTCATGAAAGATTACAACCAAAAGAGGAACAAGTTTAGAGTCTATTTTGAGAAAAGAATTATTTACTTCTTATCATAATTTAAATTTATTTCAATGATTATTCAATTTCATGGTAAAGTATATATTTATCAGTTTAAGAACATTGATAAGTGCTATGAAAAGATAAATAAATTATAAATTATTCAGCACTTATCAATGTCGTGGAAGAAGAGGATGCAGAGGACCCCCTTGCTGCCGTGGAGAAGGAGGAAGAATGGGCTTGGGCATGGAGGAAAGAATTCCTTTTTTCCTTGGGCGAATTGATTTCTTCCTAGGTTCTTCTTCTTTCTTTCTTTCCAACACTTGGAAGAAGATGAACTTGATCTCCCTTGCTGCCGTGGGAAGAAGAGGGGAAGCCCCTTGCTGCCGTGGGAAGGGAGAAGAAAAGAGAAAGGAAGGCGTGGAGCGGAAGAGGAGAGAATTAATTCATAACTTTTTCCTTGCTACCCTTTTATAGATTGGGTTTAGGGCTCCTCCTAATCTTATTAGGAGTATGGGACTATAACCCACCCTTGGATTAACATCAAGTGTCCAATCCTTGTGCTCATAGATGCATGATATGTGTCTACTTAATCAATTAATTAATTTTCTAATCACATTAGGACTCCTAATCTTATTAGGAGAATTAATTGATTTGGGAGGATGCATCCTACGATGCCATGTGGATTTTAAAGTCCACATAGTGTGAACATGACTTAAGTCATATTCATCCTACGACAATATGTGATCTTTAAAATCCGCACAAACCTTAGTTTAATCAAATTGACCCAATCATGAACCCAAATCAATTTGGATCGAATCCAATTTAATTTGGCTCATTAAATCATCCCAATTGCAATCTAATTGCAATCAATTCCACTTAATTCTTCTTTCATTAACTCACTAACACTTAGTGAGTTAATTCAATCACCAATCATATTGATAATTGACTTCAATTGAGATTCTAAATCACGATTATGATAGTCTGACTAATTAAATTCTCTATATGTGTGACTCCGTAGGTTCTATTCTGACTGGTAGTGAGACATATTGAGATCTCCATCTCAATATCACTGAAACTCCTTTCAGTGGACTGAAACGATTTCAGTTCTACTCTTAGGGTTCACTGATCACCAAGTGAATGCCTTGGAGCCTCACAATCCACTAGTGACACCTAGCAGTATGTGGTGGCAACCCAGCAGAATGAAATATCTGAATCTTTTGGTGCAGTTAGCATATGATACAGTTCCTCTATCATGGATCTCAATGTGACGGAGGTTATGGATATCTCGTCAAACCCCATCGTCCGTCATATGTCAAATTTATACGACTTTCAGTTCGAGATATGAAAAACTCTTTTTCCAAAATACCTGGCTAGGAATTTATTGAACTCAGTCTCATAAATCACATAGGATCACTCCTAATCTATTAAGATCGATAGACCCCATCTAGATGCAACCCTATTCCAAAATGAACCTACTGTAGCCAATCTGCACTACAAGGACCCGAATGGCTAGGGCCCAAGTTCACATGCTCTTCAAACTATAGTAACCTCATAGTGAATAGCTGAGGCATCGTAGGTCAAAGGACCAGTCATACAACTGCAACATAAGTAGTCACTGACGAGTGGATAGACATCCATATGACTATTATCTTTGATCACGCTCAGTACCTTGTTCTCTAACAAGTACTCGCATAATCACTCCAGTGTCTCTACACCATGAACTCAAAACTCGTCCATCTGACTAAGTGATTTGTGCACTAATCTCAACGGATCGATCACCGTCCCTCGTGATGGATCCATCGATCAGGAGCATTTAGAAATTAATCCCTAATGATGCATGCCTCAAATTCTCAACTCCTTGAGAATATGTATCATCATCTATTAATTTCTTGGACGATTCATGGACACATACAAACATGAATGAAAAATAATTTGCCCAATCTTATTTATTAATAAGTATCAAATTACAAATTTATGCCTCGGATTACAAATATGCGTCAGCCACGTTGGCTTTTAGGGCATACTTCTAACAATCTCCCACTTGCACTAAAGCCAATCAGACACGTATTTAAGTCCCATTTTTTCATGATGGACTTCTAATTTTTTTCTGACTCAGCTGCTTAGTGAATGGGTCTGCCACATTATCAGTGGAGTTTACTATCTGCACCTCTACATACTTCTTTTCGAGGTAGTCGCGAATTAGATAAAATCGCCACTCTATGTGCTTGGACTTCTAGTGAGACCTCGACTCCTTAGCCAATGCTATGGCGCCGTTGTTGTCGCAGAAAAGGGTTATGGCATCTGATGACATGACTCCGAGCTCTTCGACAAACTTCTTATACCAGAATGCTTTTTTCGCAGCATCCGATGCAGCAATGTACTCTGCTTCCATGGTAGAATCTGCAATAATCGTTGCTTGGAACTCTTCCAATTTACCGATCCTGCCTACCTAAAAATACTGATCGTCCGATTCCTGCCTACCTAAAAATATGCTAGACAGATCGTTGTTAGAACCGACGAACAAAAGTTAAATTTAAATTTTTACTCTTACCTTTCCTACTCGAAGAATAGCGGTTGTAAGAGGTCGATCCACAGGAAGGCGATTGGAGTTGCATAAAAATTAGAACGTTCACTCGGATTGGAAATCGATTTTTGAATGATAAAAGAAAAACATTATTTTGAGGATGTTGATAGATTCTCTAGTCTACCGGAGAATATATTTTTATTTAAAAATAATAAAAAGACAAGTACTTAGAAATCGAAGAGGATTTATAAATTTTCATGAAATATTTAACTATTCAAAGGAAAACGTTGGTATGGATGAAAACAGTGATTAAGAAGATTAAAGCCTGGAACCTAGATTGCATGAGAGAGAATTTCATATATTGCATGAAAAGAAAAAAATTATAGAATGTGAAAAACATAAATTAAAATTGCAAATCTAAAGCTCTTAAAATAAAACTCTCCAGTAAAATTGCAACAGAAAGAATTACAAATAAAACTCTTAATTAAAATTAAAAACAATACTGCTCTTAATTAAAATAAAACAAAAAATAGTAAAAAGAAAAAGAAGAACAACGTGCTCTGTTTGAAAATAGAGCACAACTCAAAACTCTTTTTTTTCTTTGGAACAGAGCTTCCCTTCCCCTGTTTCTTTGGCCCACAACCGAGCGCTCCCCCCCCTCCCTCTCTGTTTCCTCCCCTTCTTATAGATCGCCTGTTGCCCAGATAGACAACCCAAGAGGGGGGGTGAATTGGGTTTTACACTAATTTTTCAATTAAAACGTTTGTGGATAACTAATTAATTCTTTTTGCTGGTTAATTAATTAGATGCTGCGTGCAGTGAATGAAAAGAAAGTGCAAATAACAAGACAATCACAAATACAAGGATTTTATAGTGGTTCGGAGCTAACCCTTGCTCCTACGTCCACTCCCCAAGTCTCACTTGGGAATTCACTATAACCCCTCGGATTACAGTCGGTTGTTTTGCAAGCTCACAACCCAACTTGTTGTTTTACGAGGTCACAACGAACTCGGTCGGTTTTCCTAGGCTCACCGACTAGAACCGCCCGATTGTTTTTCCGGGATCACAATCGAACCCTTACACCGTTGGTTTCAACCTAGGCTCACCAACAAACCTATATACCCTTGATTCAATCCCCTGATTGAATCAAGTAAGAACCAAATGGAAAGAACAAAGACAAACAGAGAAATAGAGCTTCTAAAAAGCAGATATACAACTATATATATAAGAGAAAAGTTAAGAGCCCTCAAACACGTTTGAGATGAAGTAGAGAAGGGCTTCTTGAACTTTGGGTCTCCTCTTGAATGTCTGGAAGACTTGAAGGCAGGAGGAGACTTCTTTAATGCTGGGAAGAGTTGGTTGACTGGAGTTAATGGGCCTCTTCCTTCTTTTCCGTTGAAATCAGTTTGCAGATGAAGGATTCTTGTTTTCTTTAAGTGGAATGTTACTTCTCTGCTTTGCTACAGTCCTCTGTGGCTATTTAAGCCATTCCCCATGAAAAATAGCCGTTAGACACACTTTACTAGCCGTTCTGCACGTTCTGCACATCCTGACAATGTGTCCGTTGGGGTCGGAGTCGACTCGCGCGATCTGGAGTCGACTCGGCTGTAGCAGGAGTCGACTCATGCTTTTTTGGAGTCGGCTCGGCAACTGTTCTGGATTTGAATTAAAGTGAGCTTCTCGACTGGGAGTCGACTCGACTTAATCCGGAGTCGACTCGCCAAAATCTGGAGCTGACCTTGCACTTTTGGAGTCGGCTCATCCCAAGGAATCCATAGATGTATTCTTCAACTTGGCTCACTCGAGTCGACTCGTGAATTCTGGGAGTCGACTCGGCGCTCAGAGGCCGAACTCCCGATCTTCTGTCTTTTGGCTCGTGCAGTCTTGGAGTCGACTCAAACTGTTCCGGAGTCGACTCGGCTCTCAGTATCCGAAAAGCAGTCTTCTGTCTTTTTGGAGTAGCGCTGCCTTGGAGTCGACTCGAACTGTCTTGGAGTCGACTCGCGTCTCAGAGACAACAATACTGTCTTCTGTCTTTTTGGGGTCGCGCTGTCTCGGAGTCGACTTGGGCTTTGCGGCAGTCGACTCGCCTCTCAGTGCCCGAAAGTTGGTCTCTGACTTTTGCCATGTATAATACTGAGAGTCGACTTTCGCTTTCTTTGGAGTCGACCTGCCAACCATCGGAGTCGACTCGCGTTTCTCAGGAGTCGACTCGGCTCTCAGGGTCCGAAAACTGCTCTCTGACTTTTTGTCTGTAACTCCCTGGAGTCGACTCATACTGCTCTGGAGTCGACTCGGCTAGCATCGGAGTCGACTCGCGCTCTTCAGGAGTCGACTCGCTGACAGATTTTGAGTTGTATCTTTCTGCTCGTCTGTCTGTTCTCAGTCGGAGTCGACTCGTAATGTTCCGGAGTCGACTCGAGCCTGTGCCAGTGCTTCTGATACGCTTGGAGGCGACTCGTAATATCCCGGAGTCGACTCGAGTCTCAGACTTTGGTTCATCTTGACTTCTTAACTTATCCAAAATATCTTGAACCAAAACCAGATGCACTTAACCATAAATTTATAAGATTTTCACTGAAACACTAGATTGAATTCATTAGTAATCATAAGATATACTCAAATGCTTTGAGCTCATCAAAATCAAATAGGGTTTTAATCAATCACTCCACAATCTCCCCCTTTTTGATGATGACAAAACATTGAGTATATGTAAAGTGAATTGCACAACAAACACGGAAATAAAATCTATAAATGAATTCAAGTGTCTGGTTATTTAATTTATCCAAACTTGAAAGGTGTGAAACAATAAATTTTGGAGTTAAAGCTCCCCCTTTCATTTGGAATTATATAAGCCTTCATGTCATGCAATCAATTGTTTGGCTTATATGTCTTTAATGATTTTGCTCTCTTAAAAATTCAGATTCTCCCCCTCAACATATGCATTCAACTTTGTTTTGATTCTCTGAATTTTCTTTTAATGCATTGAAGCTTTTGAACTGAAATTTTTGGTTTTTAGAGGGAAAATCTGTTAATTTGTTCTTGAGTAGGATTCAACTAATCTTCGAATATCCCTTGAATAGATTCTGGAGATTACTCCATTAGGAGCCCCAACAGAGAGATAATGAGCCTCAAGGTATCAAATCCACTTAGAACAAATTATTGTGTGTTTTAAAAGTTTTTCTTTTTATTGATTTTCATTGATTCCTTTTTCCTTTTACATATCTATTAAATATATTTCTCCCCCTTTTTGTCATTGCATCAAAAAGGAAGTAAGCAGAACACACAAGCAAGCGGAGATCAATTTGCACAATTTTGAAGAAATTTGTCTACTCATTGTATTGATGTATATGTAAGTACATTTGTGAATACAATAAGTAAAGCAGTAAATACATGTCAAAGTAAACAAAATAAGCTAGGGCTTCCTCGAGGAGGATGCGGCTCCCTTGGGCAGTCTGGACTGATGTTCCATGAGTACGGTGACTGCATCGGTGACGTGCCCTAACTGTGTGATAATGGCCGAGGTGGCCCTGCTGTGTGTCGTGGAGAGCTCGGTCAGAGTCTCCTGAAGTGTGTCCAGCTTGGCGATCAGGACATTCGCCAAGCGCTCGGCCTCCTGACTAGTGGTGCCCATATCATGTCGGATGTCATCTCGCATCTTCCGTGTGTTGCTTGTGACATCGCTCATGTTGGAGAACTGGGCTTGGATCAGGCTCCTGACGTTGAAGATCTCCTCTCTCAGATGAGCCGTCATCTCGGTCACGGCTGATAGGGAGGGAACCAATGCAGAAGAGAGGGCAGTGGATGGACCTCTGAGCTCCCTCAGAAGACCGTCCCGAAGATCTCTGACAATCTCCTGCCGCAACTCCCGGAGCTGCTCAGGAGAAATCCGAACCTCCATCTGCTGAGTGGGTGAAGCTGAGGAGGAGGGTCCGGCTGAGGTGGTGGGAGCTGAGGTGGAGGGAAAGGTAGGATAATCTGAATCTGGGTCAGGACTGGGGGAATGTCTGGTAGTAGGTGTGGAGGAAGATGGTTTTCTAACCCATGTTCCCTCTACCTTATGAAACCCCATCCTGTGTAGGGTTCCCTCACCCATGCGATCTGTCCATCGCAATGCGCGAGAGGGTTCCCCCTCAGGAATAGGGATCTCGGACTCCCTAAAGATCAGGATGTACAGCATCCCATAAGGAAGGGTGAGCCTAGATCTATCTAGTGGCTCACATAGGTATCTATAGATCATCTTGGGGAAGTTGATAGGGGTGTCCTGGAGAATGTGGTACATGAGGGCTAGGACCCTCTCAGACACAAAATCAAATCGGCCGGTCTTAGGGAAAAGGGTCCTAGAGATGATGCTCAGGAGGAGCCGCATCTCAACTGACAGTGAGCTGGCGGACACCTCATCTAATGGGGACTGGGGTGGACTCCCTAAAATGGTCGTAAGGGCCTCAGTCCTATCCTCGGGGTGTGTAGGAGATACCCCTACTTAGGGAAGATGGAGGATTTGAGCTATGAAATCCTCTGAAATAAATAATGGGACACCCACTACGGTTCCCTCTATACCCCCATTGCCCCTATGCACAGTACCATAAAACTCCCTAACTAGACCAGGGTATGTGGGGAGATCTAAGAAACAAAAGAACTCTAAACCCTGGGCCCGCAACCTCTCTCCTATGGTGAAGCCCTCCTGGGAGAGATAGTCAAAGTTGACATATCTCCCGGTGGAGACCGCCTTCCCGGCGCATGGACGCGAGGGAACGGGCCTCGGCGGGGAACGAGCCGGAGGTTGTGGCCTCACGGGATCGTTCCGAGCCTTGGACCGTCGCTCGGCACCGGTCGCGGGTTGGGCCCTCTTCCGGCTTGGGACAACGGTTTTTCGAGGCATTCTAGACCTAGGAAAGAGGAATGAACCCTAAGGGACGGAAGAGGGTCGACGGAAAAGCCCTAAGGACGGTCGGAGATGACGTAGGAGACGGCTCTAGGGTTTATGAATAGTGGCGGCGGTGAATAGAAGTGTTGATTAAACGCTTGGATTAGGGTTAAAAAATCCGGATCCCGACCTCGAGTCGACTCCACTGAGTCGCGAGTCGACTCGACCTCGAGTCGACTCCAAAATATGCGCGAGTCGACTCCCCTAATGCTGTCATCGACCTCGAGTCGACTCCCGCCTATGTGCGAGTCGACTCCCCTTATGCTTCATCTTCCTCGAGTCGACTTCCGTCTATGTGCGAGTCGACTCCTCCTTATGAGCCAAATCTGAAACGTATCCGAGTCGACTCGAACTCTGGCACGCACTTAAAAATCATGCTATTTTCGTGCCAAACAAGGGATAAGCACTAAGTTTATGATCTGACTTGATAATCATCGATGGGAGACTCTAAATTCAACACCACCTAATCATCAAAATCAATGGACTAGTGGAGAACATCACTAGGATGGATCAATCACTCCTAATCCTCTCCTAAGCACACTAAATCTCTCTTCACTCAAAGGTTTTGTGAAGATATCAGCTAATTGATCATTAGTGCAAACAAATTGGAGTGTCACATCACCATTCAGAACATGATCTCTTATGAAGTGATGTCTTATCTCAATATGTTTAGTTCTTGAATGCTGAATTGGATTTTTGGTTAGATTAATTGCACTTGTATTATCACAATTAATGGGAATTTTGTCTTGTTTAATGCCATAGTCTTCAAGTTGTTGTTTAATCCACATGATTTGAGCACAACAACTCCCGGCAGCTACATATTCAGCTTCAGCAGTAGATAATGCAACCGAGTTTTGTTTCTTGCTAAACCATGAAATTAAGTTTTCTCGTAGGAATTGACATGACCCGCTGGTGCTTTTTCTATCAAGTTTACAACCAGCAAAGTCTGAATCTGTGTATCCTATTAAGTTCAGACTAGATTCTTTAGAATACCATAAACCTATACTTTTTGTTCCTATTAGGTATTTAAAGATTCTTTTTACTGCAATTAGATGAGATTCCTTAGGATTAGACTGATATCTAGCACACATGCATACACTAAACATGATATCAGGTCTACTTGCAGTGAGATACAATAAAGATCCTATCATACTTTGATCTACAGATTTACCTGATTCATCTTGGTCTAGTTTGCATGATGAGCTCATGGGTGTGCTGATTGACTTGTTTCCCTCCATATCAAACTTCTTAAGCATCTCCTTGATGTATTTAGCTTGATTGATGAAGATCCCTTCTTTTGATTGTTTGATTTGAAGCCCGAGGAAATAGTTCAGCTCTCCCATTATGCTCATTTCAAACTCACCCTGCATCAAGTCAGCAAACTCTTCGCAGAGGCGATTGTTAGTAGCACCGAAAATAATATCATCAACATAAATCTGCACTACTAACATATCTTTGTTTTTCTTCTTTAAAAACAGTGTTGTATCTACATTTCCCCTAGAGAACTCATGATCTAGTAGGAATCTGCTAAGTCTTTCATACCATGCTCTAGGTGCTTGTTTCAAACCATAAAGTGCTTTGTTCAATTTGTGCACATGATTAGGGTATTGATGATTTTCAAAACCAGGAGGTTGTTCCACATACACCTCCTCATTAATATATCCATTTAAAAATGCACTTTTTACATCCATTTGAAATAATTCGAAGTCCTTAGAGCATGCAAATGCTAGTAATAGTCTAATTGCCTCAAGTCTAGCTACAGGAGCAAAGGTTTCATCAAAATCTATACCTTCTTCTTGATTATAGCCCTTTGCTACTAGTCTAGCCTTATTCCTAATTACAATTCCATTTTCATCAAGTTTATTTTTATATATCCATTTGGTACCTATAATTGAATATTCAGAGGGTCGTTCAACTAGGTTCCATACCTTGTTTCTAGTAAATTGGTTTAATTCTTCTTGCATTGCATTTATCTAATTTACATCTTTTTCAGCTTCTTCTATGTGTTTGAGTTCAAAATGTGAGACAAAAGCTAGATGATTATTTAAGTTCCTAAGAGATGCTCTAGTCCTAACAGGTTGAGATGGATCATCTAAAATTAATTCCTTAGGATGCCCGTGAGCAAACCTCCACGCCTTAGTCAGCCCATGATCCACAATAGCCTCTTGGCTTGATGATGCATCTCCAATTAATTTTTGATTATCATCTTGTAACGTCATCTCATCTATCTTTTCTTCAAGAATTTCAGCATCATCATCAAGATTAACTCTCTTACTAGAAGAGGTATCACTAGAATCATCAAAAATAACATGTATGGATTCTTCTATAACTAGGGTTCTTTTATTAAAGACTCTATAGGCTTTACTAGTTGTAGAGTACCCTAAGAATATACCCTCATCAGATTTAGAGTCAAATTTTCCTAGATTATCTTTCCCATTATTATGAACAAAACACCTATATCCAAAGACATGAAAATAATTCACTTTTGGTTTTCTGTCTTTTCAAAGTTCATAAGGGGTTTTCTTTATAATGGGTCTCAATAAAACTCTATTTAATATATGACAAGAGGTATTGATGGCTTCTTCCCAAAAGTACTTAGGAAGGTTACTTTCACATAACATGGTTCTAGCCATTTTCTCTAGAGTTCTATTTTTCCTTTCCACAACTCCATTTTGTTGTGGTGTCCTAGGTGCAGAAAAGTTATGAGTTATCCCCTTTTTACTACAAAACTCATCAAATAAGTGATTTTCAAATTCGGTTCCATGGTCACTTCTAATAGCTATGACAGAAGTATCTCTAGCGTTACTTCTTTATGAAATTTCTTGAAAACTGAAAATGCTTGATCCTTATGAGCTAAGAACATGACCCAAGTGTATCTAGAATAATCATCTACAATAACTAGACCATATTTATTTCCACCTAGACTTGTGGTTCTAGTTGGTCCGAATAGATCCATGTGTAGTAGTTCTAGAGTGTGGAGTGATTGATCATAACCCTATTTGATTTTGATGAGCTCAAAGCATCTGAGTATATCTCTTGTTTACTAATGAATTCAATTGAGTGTTTCAGTGAGAATCTTGTCTAAAGTGTTTCTAGACTTGGTTCATAATATTTTGGATAAGTTAAGAAGTCAGTTTGAACCAAAGTCTGAGACTCGAGTCGACTCCAGAGTATTACGAGTCGACTCCAAGCGTATCAGAATCACTGGCACGGGCTCGAGTCGACTCCAGATCATTACGAGTCGACTCCAACTGAGAACAGACAGACAAGCAGAAAGCATCAACTCAAAACCTGTCAGCGAGTCGACTCCTGAAGTGCGCGAGTCGACTCCGATGCTTACCGAGTCGACTCCGGAGTAATATGAGTCGACTCCAAGAAGCTACAGACAGAAAAGTCAGAGAGCGTTTTTTCGACCCTGAGATTCGAGTCGACTCCTGTGGAACGCGAGTCGACTCCGATGGTTGGCAGGTCGACTCCAAAGAAAGTGAGAGTCGACTCTCAGTGGAACACAAGGCAAAAGTCAGAGAACCGTTTTCGGACTCTGAGATTCGAGTCGACTCCCGCAATACGCGAGTCGACTCCGAGACAGCGCGACCCCAAAAAGACAGAAGACCGATTTACTGTCTCTGAGAGCCGAGTCGACTCCCAGACAGCTCGAGTCGACTCCAAGGCAGCGCTACACCAAAAAGGGAGAAGCCTATGTTTCGGAAACTGAGAGCCGAGTCGACTCTGGAGAAGTTCGAGTCGACTCCAAGACTGGACGAGCCAAAAGACAGAAGATCGGGAGTTCGGACTCTGAGCGCCGAGTCGACTCCCAGGATTGTCGAGTCGACTCGAGTGGGCCAAGTTGAAAATTAGCTCCATGGATTTCATGAGATGAGCCGACTCCGAAAATGCCAAGTCAGCTCCAAAAGTTGGCGAGTCGACTCCGGGTCAAGACAAGTCGACTCCCAGTCGAAGAGGCTACTTTAATTCAAACCCAGAACAGTTGCCGAGTCGACTCCAAAAAAGCATGAGTCGACTTCCGCTACAGCCGAGTCGACTCCTGATCGCGCGAGTCGACTCCGACCCCAACGGACACATTGTCAGGTTGTGCAGAGTATGCAGAACGGGCAGAAAAAGGTGTCTAACGGCTAGTTTCCGTGGGGGATGGCTTAAATAGCCACAGAGGACTGTAGCAAGGCAGAGAACTACCATTCCATTCAAAGAGATCAAGCATTTATTCTCTGCAAACTTGCTTTCAACGAAAAAGAAGGAAGAGCGCCATTAACTCCATCCAACAACCTCTTCCCATCATTGAAAGAAGTCTCCTCCTGCATTCAAGTCGATCAGACATTCCAGAGGAGACTCAAAGTTCAAGAAGCCCTATTCTACTCCAACGCAAAAGTGTTTGAGGGCTCTTAACTTCTCTCTAGTTTATATTGTAGCAAATCTGCTTTTTAAGAAGCTCAGTTTTTCTGTTTGTTTCTTATTCTTTCCATATTGTCTTTGCTTGATTCAATCGGAGGATTGAATCAAGGGTGTAGAGGTTGGTTGGTGAGCCGAGTGTAAAACCAACGCATAAGGGTTCGATTGTGATCCCGGGAAAACAATCGGGGTTGGTTCTAGTCGGTGAGCCTGGAAAAACCGACCGAGTTCGTTGTGAGCTCGTAAAACAACAAGTTTGGTTGTGAGCTTGAAAAACAACCGGCTGTAATCCAAGGAGTTATAGTGAATTCCCAAGTGAGACTTGGGAAGTGGACGTAGGAGCAAGGGTTAGCTCCGAACTACTATAAACATCGTGTTTGTAATTG
This sequence comes from Phoenix dactylifera, assembly GCF_009389715.1. Taxonomy (NCBI): domain Eukaryota; kingdom Viridiplantae; phylum Streptophyta; class Magnoliopsida; order Arecales; family Arecaceae; genus Phoenix; species Phoenix dactylifera. Next base: position 451,265 of record NW_024067780.1, on the reverse strand, counting down.
CTTGTCTCTCTTTCTCTCATTCTCATTTCACTCACAGCACATAGCAACTAATTAATCACCTTGCAAAAGTATTAATTAGTCATCTACAAAAGTTTTAATTGTAAAATTATTTTAAAACCCAATTCACCCCCCCTCTTGGGTTGTCTATCTGGGCAACAAGTGGTATCAGAGTCTAAACTCTTCTACCCTAAGAGTAAAAGATCGAAATGACAACCCCATTTGGATCTTCCCACATTGAGGGTCAGTCCACCCAAAGATCCCCATTCTTTAATGGATCCGATTACTCATATTGGAAGGCTAGGATGAGAATATTCATCCAAGCCCAAGACTATGAGATGTGGACCATTGTATCAAATGGACCATACATCCCATCCATCTATGTAGAGAGGGTCACTGTACCCAAACTAGAAAAGGATTGGGATGAACATGACATGAGAAAGGCACAACTCAATTCTAAAGCAATGAATGTGCTTTACTGTGCATTAAATAGGAATGAATTCAATAGAGTCTCTACTTGCAATTCTGCAAAAGAGATTTGGGACAGACTTGAAGTGACCCATGAGGGCACGAATCAAGTCAAAGAATCCAAAATAAATATATTAGTTCATAAGTATGAACTATTTAAGATGGATTCTAATGAGACAATCACTAGCATGTTCACTAGGTTTACTGACATTGTCAATGGCCTAAAAAGCCTTGGCAAAAACTATACTAACAGTGATCTTGTCAGGAAAATTCTTCGCTGTCTACCAAGATCATGGGAAGCCAAGGTGACGGCAATCCAAGAAGCTAAGGACTTGAACAAACTTCCACTTGAAGAGCTCCTTGGATCCCTAATGACTCACGAGCTAACAATGAAGCAGCACAGCGAAGAAGAGTCCTCCCATAAGAAAAAGGTAATAGCTCTTAAATCTACATCATCTAACAAGGACTTATCTTGCAGTAGCAGCAGTGAAGAAGAGGATCATGAGGGAGATGATGATGAGGCTCTTCTTGTGCACAAATTCAGAAAATTCATCAACCACAAGAAGTCCTATCATCAAAGGAGAGGCCCCTCAAATTCCTATCGCAAGGATAAAGGTAAGGAAAGGAAAAATGAGGGGATTGGTTGCTATGAGTGCAAAAAGCCGGGACACATCAGAGCTGAGTGTCCCTTACTAAAGAAGAGCAGCAAGTACAAGAAGAAGAAAGCCCTTGTCACCACCTTATCGGACTCCGACGCATCATCTTCATCATCGGATGAAGAACAAGAAGAAAAGGCCAATTTCTGCTTCATGGCCAATGAAAATGAGGTAACGTCCGAAACGCATCTAGATTTTACATTTGATGAATTGTATGATGCATTTAATGAATTAATGATAGAATATAAGGCTATAAACCTTAAGAACAAAGAGCTAAAGCTAGCTAATCAATCTTACTTACATAAATACGATAAATTAGTTAAGGATAAGGACTCTATCACCAAAGAAAATTTAGAACTTAAGACAAGCAATCAACTCTTAACTCAAAAGACTAATACCTTGAGTAAAGATATTGAAAAACTAACTAAGGAAATTTCAGAACTTAAAAACAATAAACAAATCTTAAACGAGAATGTCATAAAAGATTTAAACATTCTAAAAACCGAAAAACAAACTCTAACTAAAGAACTTGAAAAGTACAAACCTTTGGTTGAAAAATTTACATATAGTTCAGAAAAACTGAATATGATACTTAATAGTCAACAAGCCGTATTTAATAGAGCGGGTTTAGGATATAAACCTAAAAATAAGCAAAAACTTCTTAGTAACTTCTTTGTTAAAGCTGGAGAAAGCAAAACTAAGAAAGTAACCTGCTTTTGTTGTGGAACTGTAGGACATAAAGCAAACATATGTGACTATAGAAAAAGAAAAACTAAAAGAAAAATTAAAAAGGTATGGGTTCCAAAAGGAACCAATATGACTAACCATGAAGGACCCAAGAAAACTTGGGTACCTAAGATTATATGATCTGCTTGTGTAGGAGTGTCTTGCAGCCAAGGTCAACAAAAATTGCTGGTATTTGGACAGTGGCTGCTCAAGACACATGACGGGTGACAAGGATCAATTCTTCACCCTTGAAGCTAAGAAGGGAGGTGCTGTGACTTTTGGAGACAACAACCAAGGTCACATCATTGGTATAGGTAAAGTACAAATTACCCCTTCTACTTTTATTGATAATGTTCGATATGTTGATGGTCTTAAGCATAATTTATTAAGCATTAGTCAATTATGTGATAGAGGCTATGATGTTATGTTTAAACCATCACTATGCATCGTAACAAACCCAAATGACAATAATTATTTTTTAAAGGAATAAGACGTGGGAATGTGTATGTTGTAGACCTTAAGGATCTTGCCAAACACAACCCATGCTTAGTTGTTAATGAAACTAAGGACAATAATGCTAGTTGGTTATGGCACCGTAAGTTAGGTCATGCAAGCATGGACACAATATCCAAACTAGTTAAAAGAGATTCTGTGATAGGTTTGCCAAAATTAAAGTTTGAAAAGAATAAAATTTGTGAAGCATGTCAATTTGGCAAACAATCAAGGAACTCCTTTAAATCTATAAATTGTGTCTCAACTTCTAGACCTCTAGAACTACTACAAATGGACCTATTCGGACCAACTAGAACCACAAGCCTAGGTGGAAATAAATATGGTCTAGTTATTGTAGATGATTATTCTAGATACACTTGGGTCATGTTCTTAACTCATAAGGATCAAGCTTTTTCAGTTTTCAAGAAATTTCATAAAGAAGTAACCAATGCTAGGGATACTTCAGTAATAGCTATTAGAAGTGACCATGGTACCGAATTTGAAAATCATTTATGAAGAATTTTGTAGTAAAAAGGGGATAACACACAACTTTTCTGCACCTAGGACACCACAACAAAATGGAGTTGTGGAGAGGAAAAATAGAACTCTAGAGGAAATGGCTAGAACTATGTTATGTGAAAGTAACCTCCCTAAGTACTTTTGGGGAGAAGCCATTAATACTTCCTGTCATATACTAAATAGAGTTTTATTGAGACCTATTATAAAGAAAACACCTTATGAACTTTGGAAAAACAGAAAACCAAAGGTAAACTATTTTCATATCTTTGGATGTAGGTGTTTTGTTCATAATAATGGAAAAGATAATCTAGGAAAATTTGATTCTAAATCTGATGAGGGCATATTCTTAGGGTACTCTACAACTAGTAAAGCATATAGAGTCTTTAATAAAAGAATCCTAGTTATAGAAGAATCCATACATGTTGTCTTCGATGATTCTAGCGATATCTCTTCTAGTAAGAGAGTTAATTTTGATGATGATACGAAAATTCTTGAAGAAAAGATTGACGAGATGACATTACAAGATAACAGTCGAAAATTAATTGAAGATGCATCATCAAGCCAAGAGACTATAGTAGATCATGGGCTAACTAAAGCTTGGAGGTATGCTCACGGGCATCCTAAGGAATTAATTCTAGATGATCCGTCTCAACCTATTAGGACTAGAGCATCCCTTAGGAACTTAAACAATCATCTAGCTTTCGTTTCACATTTTGAGCCTAAATGCATAGAAGAAGCTGAAAAAGATGTAAATTGGATAAATGCAATGCAAGAAGAATTAAACCAATTTACTAGAAACAGAGTATGGAATCTAGTTGAAAGACTTTCTGAATATCCAATTATAGGTACCAAATAGATTTATAAAAATAAACTTGATGAAAATGGAATTGTCATAAGGAATAAGGCTAGACTAGTAGCAAAGGGCTATAATCAAGAAGAAGGTATAGATTTTGATGAAACCTTTGCTCCTGTAGCTAGACTTGAGGCTATTAGATTATTATTAGCATATGCATGCTCTAAGGACTTCAAACTATTTTAAATGGATGTAAAAAGTGCATTTTTAAATGGGTATATTAATGAGGAGGTATATGTAGAACAACCCCCTGGTTCTGAAAATCATCAATACCCTAATCATGTTTATAAATTGAACAAAGCACTTTATGGTTTGAAACAAGCACCTAGAGCATGGTATGAAAGACTTAGCAAATTCCTATTAGAACATGAGTTCTCTAGGGGTAATGTAGATACAACACTATTTCTGAAAAAGCAAAACAAAGATATGTTATTAGTGCAGATTTACGTTGATGATATTATTTTCGGTGCTACTAACAATCGCCTCTGCGAAGAATTTGCTGATTTGATGCAGAGTGAATTTGAGATGAGCATGATGGGAGAGCTGAACTACTTCCTCGGGCTTCAAATCAAACAGTCTGAAGGAGGCATCTTCATCAATCAAGCCAAATATATCAAGGAGATGCTTAAAAAGTTTGATATGGAGGGGAACAAGTCAATCAGCACCCCCATGAGCTCATCATGCAAATTAGACCAAGATGAATCAGGTAAATCTGTAGATCAGAAACTATATAGAGGTATGATAGGATCTTTATTGTATCTTACAGCAAGTAGACCTGATATCATGTTTAGTGTTTGCATGTGTGCTAGATATCAGTCTAATCCTAAGGAATCACATCTAATTGCAGTTAAGAGAATCTTTAAATACCTAATAGGAACTAAGAATATAGGTTTATGGTATTCTAAAGAATCTAGCCTAAAATTAATAGGATACACAGATTCAGACTTTGCTGGATGTAAACTTGATAGAAAAAGTACCAGCGGGTCTTGTCAATTTATAGGAGAAAACTTAATCTCATGATTTAGCAAGAAACAAAACTCGGTTGCATTATCTACTGCTGAAGCTAAATATGTTGCAGCCGGGAGTTGTTGTGCTCAAATCTTATGGATCAAACAACAATTAGAAGATTATGGCATTAAACAAGATAAAATACCCATTAATTGTGATAATACAAGTGCCATTAATCTAACTAAGAATCCAATTCAGCATTTAAGAACTAAACATATTGAGATAAGACATCACTTCATAAGAGATCATGTACTGAATGGTGATGTGACACTACAATTTGTTTGTACTGATGATCAATTAGCTGACATTTTTACAAAACCCCTAAGTGAAGAGAGATTTAGTGTGCTTAGGAGGGGATTAGGAGTGATTGATCCATCCTAGTGGTATTTTCCACTAGATTCATTTGATTTTGATGATTAGATTGTGATTAATATAGAGTTTCGTTTCAATGATCATCAAATCAGATCATAATTTAGTGATTTTCCCTCATTCGGCACGAACATAGCATGATTTTTAGGTGCGTGCCAGAGTTCGAGACGACTCGAGCAAGTTTCAGAGTCGGCTCGTAAGGGGGAGTCGACTCGCGCATTTGCGGGAGTCGACTCGAGATCGATGGCAGCAGAGGGGGAGTCGACTCGCATACAGACGGGAGTCGACTCGAGGTTAACAGGCACATAAGGAGAGTCGACTCGCGCATATTTTGGAGTCGACTCGAGGTCGAGTCGACTCGCGACTCAGAGGAGTCGACTCGCAGTCGGGATCCGACTTTTTAACCCTAACTCCATCATTTAGAAAACACTTATTTTCACCGCCGCCACTGTTCAAAACCCTAGAGCCGACTCCTAGATCATCTCCGGCCGCCCCTAGGTCTTTTTCCGTCGATCTTTCATAGTCCATTAGGTTTCTCATCCCATTCTAGGTCAACCATGCCTCGCAAAGCCACTGTCCCAAGCCGGAAGAGGCCCCATTCCGCGACCGGTGCCGAGCGGCGTTCCAAGGCTCAGAACGACCCCGTGAGGCCACAACCTCCGGCTCGATCCCCGCCGAGGGCCGTTCCCTCGAGGCCGTGTGCCGGGAAGGCGGTCTCCACCGGGAGATACGTCGATTTCGACTATCTCTCCCGAGAGGGCTTCACTATAGGAGATAGACTTAGGGCCCAGGGTTTAGAGTACTTTTGTTCCCTAGACCTCCCCACATATCCTGGCCTGATTAGAGAGTTCTATGGTACTGTCCATAGGGGGGATGGGGGAATAGAGGGAACCGTAGCCGGTGTCCCATTGTTTATTTCCGAGGATTTCATAGCCCAAATCCTCCACCTTCCACAGTTAGGGGTGGCTCCCACACACCCCGAAGATAGGACTGAGGCCCTTACGGCCATTCTAGGGCATCCACCCCAGTCCCCTTTAGATGAGGTGTCCGCCAGCTCACTTTCAGTTGAGATGCGGCTCCTCTTGAGCATCATTTCTCGGTCTTTGTTCCCAAAGACCGGACGGTTTGATTTTGTGTCTGAGAGGGACCTAGCCCTCATGTACTACATTCTTCAGGATACCCCCATAAACTTTCCCAAGATGATATATAGATACCTATGTGAGCCACTAGATAGACCTAGGCTCACCCTCCCCTATGGCATGTTGTTCACCCTTATCTTTAGGGAGGCCGAAATCCCTATTCCTGAGGGGGAACCCTCTCGCGCATTGCGATGGACAGATCGCATGCGTCCGGGGACCCTACACAGGATGGGGTTTCGGAAGGTAGAGGGGACCTGGGTTAGGAAGTCTTCCACCTCCACACATACCACCAGACATTCCCCTAGTCCTGAGCCAGATTCTGACTATCCTGACTTTTCCTCCACTTCTGCTCCTACCACCTCAGTCGGACCCTCCTCCTCAGCTCCACCACCCATGGAGGTCCGGATCGCTCCTGAGCAGCTCCTGGAGTTGCGGCAGGAGATTGTCCGAGACCTGTGAGATGATCTGCTTAGGGAGCTCCGAGGTTCAGTGCCTGCTCCCTCTCCTGCACCCACATCTTCTGAGTTGGTCCCTTCCTTGACAGCTGTGACAGACATGACGGCCCATGTACGGGAAGAGATCTACAATGTCCGGAGCTTGATCCAGGCCCAGTTCTCCAGTATGAGCGAGGTCACGAGCACCACTCGGACGATGCGCGATGACATCCGGAAGGACATGAGCACCACTACTCAGGGGGCCGAGCGCTTGTCGAATGTGCTCATCGACAAGCTGGACGCACTTCAGAAGTCGGTGACCCAGCTCTCCACTACACATAGCAGGGCCACTTCGTCCATTATCTCTCAGCTCGGGCATGTTACAGATGCAGTCACCCTCCTCATGGAGCAGAACAGATTGAGAGGAGGAGCCACATCCTCGAGAGGAGGAGACACATCCTCGAGAGGAGGAGTTACATCCTCGAGGAGACCTTAGCTGTTTTTATGTTGACATGTATTGTTTTGCTTTACTTATTGTATTCTCAAATGTATTTACATACAAATCAATACAATGAGTAGCCATATTTTCTGCAATTCTGTGCCATTTGATCTATGATTGATTGTGTGTTCTGATTACCTCCTTTTTGATACGATGACAAAAAGGAGGAGAAATATTTAGTAGTTATGTAAATGGAATCAACATAAAAGAACTCAAAATGAGAATCAAAAATTAAAACATAATTTGTTCTTAGTGGATTTGGTACCTCGAGGCTCATTATCTCTCTGTTGGGGCTCCTAATGGAGTAATCTCCAGAATCTATTCAAGGGATATTCGGAGATTAGTTGAATCCAACTCAAGAACAAATTGTCAGATTTTTCCTCTAAAAACCAAAAATTTCAGTTCAAAAGCTTCAATGCATTAAAAGGAAATTTAGAGAATCAAAACAAAGTTGAATGCATATGTTGAGGGGGAGAATCTGAATTTTTAAGAAAGCTAAATCATTAAATATATATAAGCCAAACAATTGATTGCATGATATGAAGGCTTATATAATTCCAAATGAAAGGGGGAGCTTTAACTCCAAAATTTATTGTTTCACACCTTTCAAGATTGGATAAATCAAATAACCAGACACTTGAATTCATTTATGGATTTTATTTCCTTGTTTATTGAGCAATTCACTTTACATATACTCAATGTTTTGTCATCATCAAAAAGGGGGAGATTGTGGAGTGATTGATCATAACCCTATTTGATTTTGATGAGCTCAAAGCATCTGAGTATATCTCTTGTTTACTAATGAATTCAATTGAGTGTTTCAGTGAGAATCTTGTCTAAAGTGTTTCTAGACTTGGTTCATAATATTTTGGATAAGTTAAGAAGTCAGTTTGAACCAAAATCTGAGACTCGAGTCGACTCCAGAGTATTACGAGTCGACTCCAAGCGTATCAGAATCACTGGCACGGGCTCGAGTCGACTCCAGATCATTACGAGTCGACTCCAACTGAGAACAGACAGACAAGCAGAAAGCATCAACTCAAAACCTGTCAGCGAGTCGACTCCTGAAGTGCGCGAGTCGACTCCGATGCTTACCGAGTCGACTCCGGAGTAATATGAGTCGACTCCAAGAAGCTACAGACAGAAAAGTCAGAGAGCGTTTTTTCGACCCTGAGATTCGAGTCGACTCCTGTGGAACGCGAGTCGACTCCGATGGTTGGCAGGTCGACTCTAAAGAAAGTGAGAGTCGACTCTCAGTGGAACACAAGGCAAAAGTCAGAGAACCATTTTCGGACTCTGAGATTCGAGTCGACTCCCGCAATACGCGAGTCGACTCCGAGACAGCGCGACCCCAAAAAGACAGAAGACCGATTTACTGTCTCTGAGAGCCGAGTCGACTCCCAGACAGCTCGAGTCGACTCCAAGGCAGCGCTACACCAAAAAGGGAGAAGCCTATGTTTCGGAAACTGAGAGCCGAGTCGACTCCGGGGAAGTTCGAGTCGACTCCAAGACTGGACGATCCAAAAGACAGAAGATCGGGAGTTCGGGCTCTGAGCGCCGAGTCGACTCCCAGGATTGTCGAGTCGACTCGAGTGGGCCAAGTTGAAAATTAGCTCCATGAATTTCATGAGATGAGCCGACTCCGAAAATGCCAAGTCAGCTCCAGAAGTTGGCGAGTCGACTCCGGGTCAAGACGAGTCGACTCCCAGTCGAAGAGGCTACTTTAATTCAAATCCGGAATAGTTGCCGAGTCGACTCCAGAAAAGCATGAGTCGACTCCCGCTACAGCCGAGTCGACTCCTGATCGCGCGAGTCGACTCCGACCCCAACGGACACATTGTCAGGTTGTGCAGAGTGTGCAGAACGGGCAGAAAAAGGTGTCTAACGGCTAGTTTCCGTGGGGGATGGCTTAAATAGCCACAGAGGACTGTAGCAAGGCAGAGAACTACCATTCCATTCAAAGAGATCAAGCATTTATTCTCTGCAAACTTGCTTTCAACGAAAAAGAAGGAAGAGCGCCATTAACTCCATCCAACAACCTCTTCCCAGCATTGAAAGAAGTCTCCTCCTGCATTCAAGTCGATCAGACGTTCCAGAGGAGACTCAAAGTTCAAGAAGCCCTATTCTACTCCAACGCAAAAGTGTTTGAGGGCTCTTAACGTCTCTCTAGTTTATATTGTAGCAAATCTGCTTTTTAAGAAGCTCAGTTTTTCTGTTTGTTTCTTATTCTTTCCATATTGTCTTTGCTTGATTCAATCGGGGGATTGAATCAAGGGTGTAGAGGTTGGTTGGTGAGCCGAGTGTAAAACCAACGCATAAGAGTTCGATTGTGATCCCGGAAAAACAATCGGGGTTGGTTCTAGTCGGTGAGCCTGGAAAAACCGACCGAGTTCGTTGTGAGCTCGTAAAACAACAAGTTTGGTTGTGAGCTTGGAAAACAACCGGCTGTAATCCAAGGGGTTATAGTGAATTCCCAAGTGAGACTTGGGGAGTGGACGTAGGAGCATGGGTTAGCTCCGAACCACTATAAACATCGTGTTTGTGATTGCTTGTCTCTCTTTCTCTCATTCTCATTTCACTCACAGCACATAGCAACTAATTAATCACCTTGCAAAAGTATTAATTAGTCATCTACAAAAGTTTTAATTGTAAAATTATTTTAAAACCCAATTCATCCCCCCTCTTGGGTTGTCTATCTGGGCAACATAGAGGTCTAGAGGTAGAGACACAATTAATAGATTTAAAGGAGTTCCTTGATTGTTTGCCAAATTGACATGCTTCACATATTTTATTCTTTTCAAACTTTAGTTTTGGCAAACCTATCACGAAATCTCTTTTAACTAGTTTTGATATTGTGTCCATGCTTGCATGACCTAACTTACGGTGCCATAACCAACTAGCATCATTTTCCTTAGTTTTATTAACAACTAAACATGGGTTATGTTTGGCAAGATCCTCAAGGTCTACAACATACACATTCCCACGTCTTATTCCTTTAAAAACTAAACTATTGTCATTTGAGTTGGTTATGATGCATAGTGATGATTTGAACAAAACATCAAAACCTCTATCACACAATTGACTAATGCTAAGTAAATTATGCTTAAGACCATCAACATATCGAACATTATCAATAAAGGTTGAGGGGGTAATTTATACTTTACTATACCAATGATGTGACCTTGGTTATTGTCTCCAAAAGTCACAGCACCTCCCTTCTTAGCTTCTAGGGTGAAGAATTGATCTTTGTCACCCATCATGTGTCTTGAGCAGCCACTATCCAAGTACCAACAATTTTTGTCGACCTTGGCTGCAAGACACTCCTACACAAGCAAATCATACAATTTTAGGTACCCAAGTTTTCTTGGGTCCTTCATGGTTAGTAATGTTGGTTCCTTTTGGAACCCAAACCCTTTTATTTTTTCTTATAGTTTTTCCTTTTCTATAATCGCATACATTTGCTTTGTGTCCTAATGTTTCACAGCAAAAACATGTTATTTTCTTAATTTTACTCTCCCCTGCTTTAACAAAGAAATTACTAAGTAGTTTTTGCTTATTTTTAGGTTTATACCCTAAACCAGCTCTATTGAATACAGCTCGTTGACTATTAAGTATCATCTCTAATTTTTCTGAGCTATATGTAAATTTTTCTACAAACGGCTTGTACTTTTCAAGTTCTAGTGTCAATTTTTATTTTTCTGTTTTTAGATCATCTAAGTCTTTTGTGTAGTTACTTCCAATAGTTAGTTTATCCTTTGATCGGTTCTTTTCAATTTCAAAAATAAACCACGCAATAGCATGTATCCTGTAGGATAGTGATTACAGGTGTCGGTCCACAGGGATTGGAGAATAAGTTATTTTTCTTTGAAAAACAAATCAAGAAGAAGGATTTGCTAACTTGATTTAACTAAATTAATCTATGAGTACGAATTGAAATTTTATCAAAGTAAATAGATCTAGGGTTTGGAATCCACCACATAGCATTGCATCAAGGATTGTGTTCTTAATTTTTATCTTTTGGAGAGGCATGCAATTTTGGCTACAAGCCTTTTAAAATAAAAGCATACATAGTGTTAGGAAGATCCATCTTCGGTGTAGCATGAAGTGTCTACCTAAGTATGCTAATCTAGGATGCAGCACACTTCATCTTCCTAGGCATGGATCATCTTAGACTACTTTAGCAAACATGATTAGTAACTAGCATGCTCAAAATTTAAATATCATGAAGAAATATTTCATTGGAAATAAGAATTTAAACAAGCTCCAAAATAATAAAAAAGTAAGAACTACAATTGCCCTGATACATTGCTAGGGCTTCATCCAGCCCTAGACTAGATGTTTAGCCGAGCATGGCTTCCGGACGACCTCCCATCTTCAAATGAAATTGAGCACCTCTCATTCTTCCCAAAATATCACAAACTCTTCTCTTTCCCCCCTCCTTTCTTTTCTTTTTTTTTTAAATTTCTTTCTCTCGGCTTTCTTCCTCTTCTTCTTCACCGAAACAGAGTCTCTCCCCTGTTTCTTTCATCTCAACCGAGCTCCCCCCTGCCACCGAACGCCCTCCTCCTTTTATAGTGGATGAATGGCGTCAATGGCGTGGCTGGATCTTGGGAGGGATCCGTGGAGCGTTTGATTGTAATGGCCGGAAATGAAGCCGGCCGCTGGATCGACGGGAGGTGGAGGGAAGAAGATGAGATGGCCGCGGGATCGATGGGAGGTGCTTATGCGGAGTATTTGGATCTCGGAGAAGCCGGGGACTGAGCTGTAGATGAATGCCGAGCTGGGTTTCCGGCGGTTGGGAGCCGATCACGGCTTGGTGCTAGGGATGAATCCGGACGAAAAGATGTTGCAGATGCTCGGGTGGAGGGCGATTGCTGGGTCGGAGGCGTCACGGGCGGAAGAGGAGGCGGGAGATCCGGTCGCTGGCTGCACCGCGTGGGGCTCGTGGCTGGAACGGAAGGGAGTGATCTGTGAGCCCGGGATGGTGGCTGTGTGGAGGCGGGGATGCAGGCGGATGAAGAGGCGGAGGGATGGCTGGATTACCGGCGTTCACCGCGTGCGGGCTGTTGATGGCCTCATCGCGATGGAGCTTGGAATGGGCTGGGGTTGGCACGGGCGGCGGATCGACGCGGGATTGACGGGAGGAAGGTGGACGGCCCTGATGCAAGGAGGGAGGAAGAAGATGAACAGTGGGATTAGTTTTTATATATTTTTTTTTGTAACACTGTTCATATGAACAGTGTTTTCACGGGACACTGTTCATATGAACAATGAATCATGGATATTCAATTATTATTATTATTATTTTTGTTTTAAAATTATAAATTTTATATGAAGGCTGGTAAGGAATTGGGAATTGGCTTTGGATTTGAGGTGGGTCATGATCGTTGATTTGCTTGAAATTGTTTTTGAGCCCAATGTTATTTAAATTTAATTCTTACTGAGCTGCTTCAGATCGAACTCGACCAGACAAGACTAAAAATCGGACTGTGACCTAATAAAAAGGGTTAATCAAACTTTTGCCCCATACATAATTAATTATAACTTTCGATCGAGTCAGGACCAAAACCTATTTAATCATAGCCTTAGCTTGATTACAATTCCATCAGGTTACTAAACCGGGTCAACACAATCTCCTCCTTATATGTTTTCATAAAAGATTACAACCAGGAGAGAGACAAGTTCAAAGTCTGTTTTGAGAAAAGAATTATTTACCTCTTACCATATTTTAAATTTATTTCAATGTTTATTCAATCTTATGGTAAAGTATGTATTTATTAGTTTAGGAACATTGATAAGTGCTATGAAAAGATAACTAAATTATAAATTATTCAGCACTTATCACACCCCCAAACCTATGTTTTGCTAGTCCTCGAGCAAAATAAAACTAGAAAAGAAGAATTTTAACTCACTTTCGCAGGCATCGCGGTTACATTTACCATATATAACAAGGCTTTAAACCCCTAGGTTACCCTAGTGGACGAGTTGTAGTCTCGTGAGGATTTTCAGTGAAGATACCCACAAACTTCAATAAATCATTTATCATAATTGTTATTATTAATTTCTCTTTTTTTTTAAATCAAATTTAAGATACATAAATGATAAGAATTTCAAAGCACACATGGTTTTATTTACTAAGTCAGCCCAAATCCTAGGTTAAGATGCAATTCAAGTTGAAGTCATTAAGTTTCCGTTAGGGAGTTGTAAGACTTATTTATACTGGAGTGCTTGGTGAAATCTGGACCGTACACAAGCTAAGGGTTCAGATCAACAAAATATTGCAAAGACTAGTAGTTTCCAAGGATTGGTCGAAAGGACCTGTTCACTGATTCAAAATCATTTTATCTGCAGGATTTCGAGAGTTGTGGATATTTCCTTTAGTACCTCACGGGCTTTATCTGTAATATTCCAGTTTACTCGAATTTTTACAACGACGGCTTTCACACTATTGTCTTTTTCAAGGTCAATACAGAGTTTTTTTTTCTTTTTTCTTTTTTTCTTTTTATATATATATTGTGCACTTTTACTCTTATGGTGATTTCTCCGTGTAACGAGCAATCAGTCGACAACTCTCACACCAGTTGGCATAAGGTGTCGGGCATCAAGACTCCCCTACGGACTTATGCTCGGAGTCCTCATCACAAGCCCACTTGACCTTTGACAATAGGTAGCCCTTTTCGATGTTCCTGACTAAATCCATTTTTATTGATTTTTTTTTTTTATTGGATTAGATAAGTATGATTCATCAGGGTCCAAGGTTGCTACTATACTATCAACATAATGTCGAGCCTAGACCTTAGAAGGGTCGGCCAGTGTGTAGTGAAATTCCAAAGTATTAATTAGCTTACAACTCCCTAAGAGAGACTTAATAAAAAGAACTTAAATTTGTATTACTTTCCACTAGTCATTGGGCTTTTAGATTTTATATACCTTGTGTGTTTATCATTCTCGCATAAATGTATATAAATTAGGTTTTTTTTTTAACAAAACTTTTTTTTAATAATTTTTATTATTATTATTTTATGAAAATAAATACATTTTTTTTAAAAAAATATTTTTAATTTTTTATTTTTTTAAAAGATGATTTTTTTTTTATTATTATTATTTTTTTAACTTTTTTTTTGAATGAAAATCAAGATGAATACCCCCAAACCTAAACCTAACATTGTCCTCAATGTTAAGAAATAATCTAAGAGAATTGGGTTGCCTCCCAACAAGCGCTAAGTTTATTGTCTTCAGCCAGACACAGTGGGTCCTTAATTATTTTGATAAACAAGGTTCGTTAAATTAAGGGATTCGATCAATTGCCCGTCGGCAACACAGTCTACATAAGGTTTTAACCTTTGACCATTGACTTTTAAAACATGTCCACCATTGAGGTGTTGAATATCTACTGCACCATAAGGAGAAACCTTTTTCACTACGAATGGTCCATCCCACCTAGAGCGAAGTTTACCCGGGAAGAGTCGCAACTTGGAATTGAACAGCCAAACCTTTTGACCAGGTTCGAAGGACTTACGGTTAATATTTTTATCATGAAAAGCCTTAGTCCTTGCTTTATAAATTTTAGCATTTTCATAAGCCTCATTACGCAATTCTTCAAGTTCACTTAGTTGGAGTTTTCGGTGAGGACCAGCTACTGCCATGTCTAAGTTAAATTTTTTTATAGCCCAGAAAGCTCTATGTTCAAGTTCTACCGGTAAGTGACAAACTTTACCAAAAACTAATCGGTAGGGGGACATGCCAATAGGAGTTTTGTAGGCGGTACGGTAGGCCCAGAGTGCATCATTTATCCTTTGAGACCAATCTTTCCTATCGGGACGTACCGTTTTCTCTAAGATGTGTTTTAACTCTCTATTGGACACCTCGACTTGTCCACTCGTTTGGGGATGGTATGGGGTAGCAACTTTATGGGTGATGTTATATTTGCGAACCAAAGCCTCGAAAGATCGGTTGCAAAAATGAGATCCCCCATCACTGATAATGGCTCGGGGTGTACCAAAACGACAAAAGATGTTTTCATGTAAAAATTTAATCACAACCTTGTGGTCATTAGTTTTAGTGGCGACAGCTTCTACCCATTTTGAAACATAATCAACCCCTACCAGAATATATTCGAAACCAAAGGATGGTGGGAAAGGGCCCATGAAGTCAATACCCCAGACATCAAAGATTTCTACAATTAAAATAGGATTGAGAGGCATCATATCTCTATGAGAGATGGTACCCATCCGTTGGCACCGTTCACAAGTTTGGCAAAAGTTATGGGCATCTTTGAAAAGTGTGGGCCAATAAAATCCACTTTGTAAAACTTTTGCTGCAGTTTTTCTACCCCCAAAATGTCCCCCACAAGCTTGTGAATGGCAGAATGAAAGAATACTTTGAAATTCACATTCAGGGACACATCGACGGATGACTTGATCGGGACAATACTTGAATAAATCAGGATCATCCCAATAATAGAACTTTACTTGTGAAAAGAATCGGTTCTTATCTTGAGTTGACCAATCATCAAGAATTCGTCCTATGGCAAGGTAATTCACTATGTTTGCAAACCATGGCGTTTTTATTCTTTGTACCTCAAATAATTGTTCATCTGGAAAAGAATCGTGTAAGGGTGAGGTATTTTTACAAGAGGGCTCAAGAAGAATCCTAGATAAGTGGTCCGCTACGACATTTGCAGTTCCTTTCTTGTCACGAATTTCTAGGTCAAATTCTTATAGTAAAAGAATCCATCGAATCAGATGGGGTTTGGTATCCTTCTTTGCAAGAAGGTGTCGAAGGGCAGCATGATCAGTGAATACGGTAACCTTGGATCCTAATAAGTAAGATCGAAACTTGTCTAGTGCGAATACTACCGCTAGCAATTCTTTCTCAGTGGTGGTGTAGTTTAATTGTGCATCTGAGAGTGCTTTACTAGCATAGTAAATGACATGAGGTACTTTATCTAGCCGTTGCCCTAAGACTGCCCCAATAGCATTGTCGGATGCATCACACATTAGTTCAAATGGAAGGGTCCAATTAGGGGGCCGTATGATAGGTGCAGTGGTCAATTTCGAGCGAAGATTTTCAAATGCCTCCTCGCATGTTTTATCAAAGACAAAGGGAGTGTCCTTGGCAAGAAGATTGCACAAGGGTTTGGAAATCTTACTGAAATCCTGAATAAAACGACGGTAGAAACCAGCATGGCCAAGGAATGATCGGATTTGTTTCACAGTTTTTGGTGGAGGAAGATTGGAAATAAGATCGACTTTGGCTTTATCTACTTCAATGCCCCTCTTGGACACGACGTGTCCTAAAACTATGCCTTCTTGAACCATAAAATGGATCTTTTCCCAACTTAGTACTAGGTTGGTCTCCTTACATATTTTCAAAACTAAGGTCAAATTGTCTAGACAATCATCAAAAGATAGGCCAAAAACTGAGAAATCATCAATAAACACTTCTAGAAAGTTTTCCACCATATCTGAAAAGATGGCCATCATGCATCGTTGAAAAGTTGCGGGTGCATTACATAGTCCAAAAGGCATCCTCCTATATGCAAATGTTGCCCAGAGATGGTCACCCAAGAGGGGGGTGAATTGGGTGTTTTAAAACTTTTTGACTATTTAAAAAATAAAACACGCAGATGTATGAACTAAAGTAAAGATGGAGGGATGAGAATAGTCAATCGCAAACACGAGATTTTATAGTGGTTCGGAGCTTCCACTGCTCCTACATCCACTCCCCAAAGCACCTTTGGGAATTTTCACTATAATCCAAGATTACAGTCCGGTAGTTTTGCGAGTGCACTACCCAACTCGTTGTTTTACACCGGGCTAACAACGAACCCTATAACCCCCAATTTAACCTAGGCTTGGGACGCCTTTCCCTTATTCCAAGTTCCTTGACTGGAACAAGCACAATATTGAAAAAGTTTTACAAGGATTTAAAAGCTCTAAATAAGCAAATATAACAATGATAAGCAATAGAACCCGGAAGAACGCTTTTAGCTGTTGGAAGCGTGGGAGATGATGGTTCTTCCGATGTGGATCGCGTTGGCTTGAGTGTGAGCTTTGAATCCCGAGCGGAAGAGAGTAGTTGAGCTTGAAATCAGTTGGGAAGCTTGAAGGCACTTGATTTCTTCACTTGAATGCACTAACTCCCTTGAACCTCTCTCTCTTGCTTCTCTCTTGAATGATCTTGTGTTGGGTTGGTGAGATATTGATGAGAAGCACTTAAGAGGTCCCTTTTATAGCCCAAAAAGCAAATATAGCCGTTAGAGATAAAGTTAAAGAGATTTGAAATTCAAAACATCCTGCAAAAAGGTGTCAGTCGCGTCCCAGGCGCTCCGGAGACGTCTCCGCTTCAACGCGAGACGTCTCGGCTGTAAGATTTTACTTTTGACGTTGTTTGGGGTCGACTCGGCGCTTTATGGGGACGTCTCGGCTTGTTTGCGCTTTTTGCATGGGGACGACTCCGCTGCTTCGGGGTCGACTCCGCTGTTATATCTCCGAAAAATATGTCTTCTGGAATTCTCTGAGAGAGTCAACTCTGCTCTTTCAGGGGACGTCTCCACTGCCTTAACACCGAAAAAGACATCCTCTGGAAAATCCTGAGAGAGCCGACTCCGCTACCTCGGGGTCGACTCGGGAGGTTTACTTTTTACTTGCGGGGACGACTCCGCTTACTGTGGAGACGACTCGCGCATATCACTTGAAATCGGCCATTCTGCCGCCTCTGAGAGAGTCGACTCCGCTACTGAGAGAGTCGACTCCGCTATCGCGGGGACGACTCGGCAGGTGCCGGGGACGTCTCCAGTCGTGCCAGTTCGTCCTGTTTGTGCCAGAGACGTCTCTGAAACAACCCGGAGACGTCTCGGCTGTCCCTGATCTGTTTTCTTCAGCTCAAAAATTCTTCAATAAATTCATAAAATTATGGGAACTTGCCTAGACATTTCTTAACAATATTCTTAATTAAACACATGAAATCCTCAAGTAAATTGTTAAGATAAATGGAATTATACTCTAGTGTTTTGTATTCATCAAAATCCATTAGGGGGTCAATAATCTCCCCCATTTTGATGATGACAAAACACTGAGTATATGCAAAATTCGAAATTTAAACATATACACAGTATTTGATCAGATATACAAGTATAATGTTTTGATTAGAGCTAGATACAGTGTGCATAATTCAAAATAGTCAACTTTCATTTCTATCCTTATGCATAAGATTGATCTTAATAGCTCTTAAGCAATTTTAGCATATCAACTGAATTTGAATCAAGTTAAAATGAAATATTGATGTTCAAGATAATTGAAAGCTAAGTTCTTTTTGACTCCCCCTTTCTTTTCCAGAAGGGCAATTATCTTAAAGCCAATATTCTTCAATTTTATCTCTTCTAATTCTTCAATTTTGCATTCCACCATAAATTTTGCATTCCAATATATCCAATATCCATATTGGTTCTACTCCCCCTTTTTGTCATCAACAATGAAGGGGACAAATTATCCTTAGGTACTTAAAACTCAAGTTCTAGTAAAATTCAGCATATTACCATGAACCACTCAAGGATATTCAAGTTATTTCTATTAATGAATTCTGCATTCATTTTACTCCCCCTTTGTTTTGGAATTCATTTCAGACTCCTCTTTTCTCCCCCTGTTTTATATGCATTGATAAATTATGTCAAATTTGAACATTTAAGGTATGTTATGAGATTTTTATGGCACATCACAGAATCACATACACAATCACAGAATCACATACACAGAGTTAGCAACAATGTACACAAGGTTTCAAAAGAAATTGTATGTCATTCATGTATCATTGTAAACCTTTGAAGTCATTACAAAGTTAAAAGAGGAAATCATTACAAGTATTGATTTCTAATACAAAAAGTGTTTCAAAATGAGCCTAGGGTTTACAAAAAGAAGAACCCTAGTTGTCTACAAGGTGTCCCTCATCGGCGACGTTGCTCATAAACTCTGGCAGCTGCATCTATAAAAGCATTGATGGAATCTAGCAGTGTTCTGAATTGATCTCCCTGTGACTGATGAAAGGCTGCCACTAGTGCTTCAAATTCAATGCTTGCCCTATCAATTCTTCCTCTAAGTTGGGCAACCAAAGTGCCCACATTGCCTCCAGGGCTTGTCAATTCTTGAAGGCTATTTGAAATGGTCCTCAAGCTGTCTTGTAGCTCAATTGATCTGAAGGTTTGGGTGGCATTCACACTAACTAGTTCTTGCGCTGTAGCTTCTATCTGAGCTCTAATTTCCTTCAGCTCTTGTAGAATCCCTTCATGTGAGGCTCTGATGGGGGCCAACTCAGTAGAGATCATCGATCTCATCTCCTCCCTCATCTGCTGGCAAATTACAGATGCTAAAGTGCGCATCTGGTCTTCTGATAGGGAGTAGGGCCCACTGACTGGAGGAGGTGGTGGCATGGATGTGGAAGGTCCAGCTGAGCTGGAGGGTACATCAGGAAAGTCCATGTGGCTATGTGGAGGAGAGTGGTGGTCAGGCTCCTGAAGTGGGATCTCAGGCTCTAGGGTTTGAGCTTTTCTCTTTGGTACCTTGACCCATGACCCATCTACCTTGTGAAACTCCATTCTACGCATTGTGCTCTCATTATAATAGTCGGTGTTTCTCAAGGGTTTTGCAGGCTCATTTTCTAGAATGGGTACTTTGAAATGTTTGAAGAGTAGGGTAAGGATCATCCCATAAGGTATGCTAAACCTAGAATACCTATGACATGTAGCAATGTAGTTCAACATAAGTCTAGGGAGGTTTAGGGGAATCCCTAGTAGGATGTGGTGCATGATAACTAGGTCTCGCTCCGAAACAAAATCGAAGCGGCCGGTTTTAGGGAATAAGACTCGGTTGACAATACTCAAAAGGAGTCTCATCTCGGCATTTAGGTCTTGGGAGTTAACCACATCGAGAGGGCCGCAGTCCTCACGTCCTAAAAGCAAGTTTAGGGCTATTTCCTTTTGGGGATGTGAGGTCGGAGCCTCACCGTCCTTAGGGATTTGCAAGACGCTAGATAGGACATCTTCATTAATTTCTACCAACGTCCCCCGAACATATGCAGTGTACCCTAAGTCCCCTAAGGCCATATTGCTAAATAGTTCTCTAACTAGGCCGGGGTAGGTTGAAGTATTGAGTGTACAAAGATATTCCCACCCTTGGGCACGGAGTCTCTCTCCAATAGAGAACCCCTCACTATCTAGAAAATGGAAATCTATGTACCTCCCAGTGGTTACTGTGCGATTCGCACAGGAAATGGTCATGGTTGGCGGAGCAACCGGAGGAGACGGCACGGAAGGCTCTTCCCTCCGTTCCTCACCGTCGGTCGCTGCCCTAGAATGCCTCCCACCAGTCCTCCTAGCTCTTTTAGGTGCCATTGAATGGAAATCCTAGGGAAATGAGGAGAAAGAGGCTAGGGTTTGTGTTGGAGAGAAAATGGAGGCTAGGGTTTTTGTTTTTGTCGGGGATGAAAGGTATAGCTCGGGTCGGCTCGAGCTGTTTCGACTTATTTAAAAAAACCTCGTTCGGTCCCCGAGACGTCTCCGCGACTAATGCGAGACGTCTCGCCGGGGGGACGTCTCTGCGATTTGCCAGAGACGTCTCCGGCACTGAAAAATTTCAGACTGATTTTTATCTTTTCCCAATTTATTTCATTTAATCAATTTAATCAACATGATTTCTTTTTGTGAATACAGAGTGAGTTTGTTTGTGATCCTCCCCCTTAATAATACATCCTACAAAAGTTCGATAATGATTTTTGAATCATTAATATTGAAATGAGGAATGTTTGACCAAATTTCGAATACCTATGAAATAGGCTCTGAAAATATCTCCACGAAGAGTCCAAGGGAGGGTAACCATCCTCCGGAAAGTCAAACAGTTCGTCATTTAGCTTAGATGGATTCATGCTTTCACTTATGTTGACCTTGAGGTGGATTACTAGCTTGAGTAGCAAAGTATTGCAATACAAGTTGAATTTATTTGCTAGAATCATACAAGCTCAAGGCATTCCTTAAGAAGTTGAACCTATCTTTACAAAGGGGTTTTGTAAAGATATCGGCCAATTGATTTTCAGTACATACATATTCAATCATCACATCATTTTTCAGCACATGATCCCTAATAAAGTGATGCCTAATCTCTATATGTTTTGATTTTGAGTGTTGGACAGGATTTTTCGTTAAATTAATTGCGCTTGTGTTATCACATCTAATTGGTATATTGTCCATTTTGATACCAAAGTCTTCAAGTTGTTGCTTAATCCAAAGAACTTGGGCACAACAGCTTCCAGCTGCAATGTACTCAGCCTCAGCTGTGGACAAGACAACTGAATTTTGTTTCTTGCTAAACCAAGAAACCAAATTAGCACCCAAGAATTGACATGTGCCACTTGTGCTTTTTCTGTCGAGTTTGCACCCGGCAAAATCAGCATCGGAGTAAGCAATTAAATTTATGTCAGATTGTTTAGAATACCATAAGCCTACATTAGGTGTCCCTACTAGATATCTGAAAATTCTTTTAACAGCTTGCAAATGTGATTCCTTAGGACATGCTTGGTATCTAGCACACATGCAAACACTGAATAATATATCTGGCCTACTAGCAGTAAGGTAAAGTAAAGAGCCTATCATACCTCTGTACAATTTGCAGTCTATACTTTTACCTTTTTCATCTTTGTCAAGCTTGCAGCTTGAGCCCATGGGTGTGCTAATTTCCTTTGCATCCTTCATCTTGAATTTTTCCAACATTTCCTTGATATATTTGAACTGACTGATGAAGATGCCTTCCTCTGATTGTTTTATTTGTAGCCCAAGGAAGAAGTTGAGCTCACCCATCATGCTCATTTCAAATTCTCCCTGCATAAGCTTGGCAAACTCTTGACAAAGACTATCATTAGTAGCACCAAAAATTATATCATCCACATAAATTTGTACAATCAATAAGTCATTTCCTTTTCTTTTGATGAAGAGGATTTTGTCTACATTTCCTCTCTTAAATTTATTTTCAATTAGGAAATTACTTAATCTTTCATACCATGCTCTAGGGGCTTGCTTAAGTCCATACAATGCATTATGCAATTTATATACATAATCTGGATGTAAGTGATTTTCAAAACCTGGAGGTTGTCCTACATAAACTTCCTCCATTATATAACCATTTAAAAAGGCACTTTTTACATCCATTTGATAGAGTTTAAAATCCATGAAGCATGCATATGCCAAAAGTAGTCTAATAGCCTCTAACCTAGCAACAGGAGCAAAAGTTTCATCAAAATCTATTCCTTCCTCCTGATTATAGCCTTTGGCAACTAGTCTGGCTTTGTTTCTTATAACTATTCCATCTTCATCTAGTTTATTTCTATACACCCACTTGGTGCCTATAATTGAAACATTAGGGGGTCTTTTCATTAGAGTCCAAACTTTATTTCTTTCAAATTGGTTTAATTCTTCTTGCATAGCATTCATCCAATTATCATCTTTTTCGGCTTCTTCTAGTGATTTAGGCTCTATTTGTGAAACGAAAGCAAGATAATTACTAGTATTTCTTGGAGAGGATCTTGTCCTTACCCTTGTGAGGGATCACCAAGGATTAGATCCTTTGGATGACTATGTGCATACCTCCATTCCTTAGGAAGATCTTGATTTCTCAATGGAGGTTGATCTTCTTCATCTTGCTGAATTGTATCTTCTTTGATCTCATCCTCATGTTGTTTGTCTTGTATGGAGAATTCCTTCATTCGATCTTCAAGTATACCTGCATCACCATCTTCTTCTTTTCTAGAAGAATCTCCATTAGCTTCATCAAAAACAACATGAATGGATTCTTCAACAACGAGAGTTCTCTTGTTGAAGACCCTGTATGCTCTACTAGATGAGGAATAACCTAAGAAGATCTCCTCATCTGATTCAGCACTAAATTTGCTTAGATTGTCCTTTCCATTGTTTAAAATAAAACACCTACAACCGAACACATGAAAGTAACTTATATTGGGCTTCTTATTTTTTATTAGCTCATAAGGTGTTTTCTTTAAAATAGATCTAACTAATGCACGGTTTAAAATGTGACATGCAGTATTTATTGCTTCAGCCCAAAAATATTTTGGTAGATCCGATTCGCACAACATGGTACGAGCCATATCTGCTAGTGTGCGATTCTTCCTTTCTACCACCCCATTTTGTTGGGGTGTCCTAGGGGCCGAGAAATTGTGATTGATACCATTTTCGTCACAAAACTTTTCAAAGTGCTGATTTTCAAACTCGGTACCATGATCACTCCTAATTGCTTTTAGTTTAAGATTGAGTTCATTCGAAACTCTATTATGAAACTTGATAAAAGCGGAAAAGGACTCATCTTTATGTGCAAGAAATGAAACCCATGTAAAGCATGAAAAATCATCAACAATTACAAGACCAAATCTCTTACCCCCTAGACTAGCAGTTCTAGTGGGTCCAAATAAATCCATGTGAATTAGTTCTAAGGGTTTTGTTGTTAAGACTATGTTTTTAGGCTTGAAAGAGCTTCTCGTTTGTTTCCCTAATTGACATGCAGCACAAATTTTGTTCTTTTCAAAATCTATCTTTGGTAGTCCTTTGACTAGATCTTTTGTAATCAATTTAGAAATTAAATCCATGCTAGCATGTCCTAACCTACGATGCCATAACCAACTAGTCTCATTGACTTTGGGATCCATGGCTACAAGACATTGGCCATCCTTCATGGTGAGATCATCAAGATCTACCATGTAAACATTTCCATGCCTATGTCCTGTGAGTATGATCTCATTGTCAATTGGACTACTAATTATGCATAGTGATGATTCAAATGACACTTTAAAGCCCTTGTCACAAAATTGACTTATACTTAATAAATTATGTTTTAGTCCATTAACTAACAATACATTGTCAATAAAAGAGGAGGGTGATATGGAGATTTTACCAACACCAATTATTTGACCTTTAGCATTGTCTCCAAATGTGACTACTCCTCCTTCTTTTGATTTCAAGGTGACGAAGAGACTCTTGTCACCGGTCATATGCCTTGAGCAACCACTATCAAGATACCACATTCTCTTTTTATTCCCGGCTGCAAGGCATACCTGCAAAATGATTATGTGAGGCTCTTAGGTACCCAAGTCTTCTTGGGTCCTTCGTGGTTAGTGTAGTTGGTTCCCTTAGGCACCCATACTTTAGTTATATTTTTAGCTTTTACAAATGTACTCTTGTTAGTTTGGATCTTTCTTTGAATACAAGAGTAGGCTTTATGTCCACCTTTTTTACAATGAAAGTATGTAGGTTTTTCAGTTTTGACATCTTTTGCTTTCACAAAGAAATTCTTTAGATACTTTTGTTGCTTGTTAGTTTTATATCCTAATCCGGCTTTATTAAAAACAGCTCTTTGATTTGAAAGAATAAGATTTAATTTTTCAGAGCTTTGTGTAAATTTTTCAACAATTGGTTTGTACTTATGTACCTCATTCTTAAGATTCAAATTTTCTTTAACTAGTTCTTCCTTGTCCTTTTTAAGGGATTCAACATTTTGTGCAAGTGAGGTATTATTATTGAGTAAAGATTTAACTTTTAGATTCAATTCCTTAATTAGTATTTTTGCCGTTTCATTTTCAATGCTAAGTTTTGAATTTTTGTTTTCTAGATCAATGGTGTTAACATTTTCAACGCTCTCTTTCTCAATTAATAGATTTTTAATATCTTCCTTTAGTTTTAGATTGGAGGCTTTTAATTCTTTATTCTTTGCTCCTAACATACTACAATCACTCATAAGTTCTTGGAAAGCTTCATACAATTCTTCTAAAGTAAAGTTTATAGTTGAGTTTTGACATACCTCGTCGTCTTCGAACGCCATGAAGCACAAATTGGCGGTCTCTTCCTTCTCTTCCTCGGAGGAGGATGTGTCACTATCGTCCTAAGTTGCCTTTAATGCCTTCTTCTTCTTCTTCCCAAAGTACTTCTTTTGTTGAGGGCATTCGGAATGAATGTGTCCCGGTCTCTTGCAATCATAGCATATGATTGGGTCTCTTTCTTTTTCCTTTTTTTTTCCCAATCATTTCTCCCTCCAAATTTCTTTCTTGGGAAGGGTTTCTATCTTCTCATAAATTTCTTAAACTTCCTTACTATTAAACCCAAATCCTCATCTTCGCTTTCCTCTTCACTCTCACTACTTTTTTCTTCACACACACTCGAGGTAGCCTTGAGTGCGATTGTCTTCTTCTTTGGTAACTCTTCTTCATGTTGCTTCATTGTGAGCTCATGCGTCATCAATGAGCCCAATAGTTGTTCTAGTCCCAAGGTGTTGAGGTCTTTGGCTTCTACGATTGCCGTGACCTTTGCTTCCCATGCTTTCGGCAAAGACCTGAGAATTTTACTCACAAGTTCCGGATTAGTGTAAGATTTACCCAAACTCTTTAGACCATTAATTATATCGGTGAAGCGTGTAAACATGCATGTGATGGTTTCATTGGGTTCCATCTTAAACAACTCATATTTGTGAA
Source organism: Phoenix dactylifera (assembly GCF_009389715.1). Classification (NCBI taxonomy): domain Eukaryota; kingdom Viridiplantae; phylum Streptophyta; class Magnoliopsida; order Arecales; family Arecaceae; genus Phoenix; species Phoenix dactylifera. The sequence continues at coordinate 425,589 of NW_024067780.1, read as the reverse complement.
CAAGAATGTTCACTTTAGACTCTTTGACTTAATTTGTACCTTCGTGGGTAACTTCAAGCCTATCCCATATTTTCTTAGCGGAACTACATGTGGAGACTCTATTAAACTCATTTACATCTAGAGCACAAAATAATGAGTTCATGGCTCTAGAATTGAGTTGAACCATCCTATTATCATTCTCATCCCAATCCTCCTCAGGTTTGGGAACTTGAATGCCATTCACCATGTGTGATGGTTCTTGTGGTCCCTTGACTATAACCCTCTACAAGGCATAATCTTGTGCTTGAATAAAGATCCTCATTCTAGTCTTCCAATAGGTATAATTTGTCCCATTGAAGAGTGGAGGTCTATTGGTTGCCTGCCCCTCAGCAGGAACATTGTTAAAGGGTGTTGCCATCTAGATCTTTGGCTAAGACGGTTAGGTCTTTCAAGAAATACACAGAGCACCTGCTCTGATACCACTTGTTGCCCAGAGATGGTCACCCAAGAGGGGGGTGAATTGGGTGTTTTAAAACTTTTTGACTATTTAAAAAATAAAACACGCAGATGTATGAACTAAAGTAAAGATGGAGGGATGAGAACAGTCAATCGCAAACACGAGGTTTTATAGTAGTTCGGAGCTTCCACTGCTCCTACATCCACTCCCCAAAGCACCTTTGGGAATTTCCACTATAATCCAAGATTACAGTCCGGTAGTTTTGCGAGTGCACTACCCAACTCGTTGTTTTACACCGGGCTAACAACGAACCCTATAACCCCCAATTTAACCTAGGCTTGGGACGCCTTTTCCTTGTTCCAAGTCCCTTGACTGGAACAAGCACAATATTGAAAAAGTTTTACAAGGATTTAAAAGCTCTAAATAAGCAAATATAACAATGATAAGCAATAGAACCGGAAGAATCCTTTTAGCTGTTGGAAGCGTGGGAGATGATGGTTCTTCCGATGTGGATCACGTTGGCTTGAGTGTGAGCTTTGAATCCCGAGCGGAAGAGAGTAGTTGAGCTTGAAATCAATTGGGAAGCTTGAAGGCACTTGATTTCTTCACTTGAATGCACTAACTCCCTTGAACCTCTCTCTCTCTTGCTTCTCTCTTAAATGATCTTGTGTTGGGTTGGTGAGATATTGATGAGAAGCACTTAAGAGGTCCCTTTTATAGCCCAAAAAGCAAATATAGCCGTTAGAGATAAAGTTAAAGAGATTTGAAATTCAAAATATCCTGCAAAAAGATGTCAGTCGCGTCCCAGGCGCTCCAGAGACGTCTCCGCTTCAACGCGAGACGTCTCGGCTGTAAGATTTTACTTTTGACGTTGTTTGGGGTCGACTCGGCGCTTTATGGGGACGTCTCGGCTTGTTTGCGCTTTTTGCATGGGGACGACTCCGCTGCTTCGGGGTCGACTCCGCTGTTATATCTCCGAAAAACATGTCTTCTGGAATTCTCTGAGAGAGTCGACTCCGCTCTTTCAGGGGACGTCTCCGCTGCCTTAACACCGAAAAAGACATCCTCTGGAAAACCCTGAGAGAGCCGACTCCGCTACCTCGGGGTCGACTCGGGAGGTTTACTTTTTACTTGCGGGGACGACTCCGCTTACTGTGGAGACGACTCGCGCATATCACTTGAAATCGGCCTTTCTGCCGCCTCTGAGAGAGTCGACTCCGCTATCGCGGGAATGACTCGGCAGGTGCCGGGGACGTCTCCAGTCGTGCCAGTTCTTCCTGTTTGTGCCAGAGACGTCTCTGAGACAACCCGGAGACGTCTCGGCTGTCCCTGATCTGTTTTCTTCAGCTCAAAAATTCTTCAATAAATTCATAAAATTATGGCAACTTGCCTAGACATTTCTTAACAATATTCTTAATTAAACACATGAAATCCTCAAGTAAATTGTTAAGATAAATGGAATTATACTCTAGTATTTTGTATTCATCAAAATTCATTAGGGGGTCAACAGCAAATGTCCCAAATGGGCAAGTAAAGGTGGTCTTCTCTTGATCGTCCGGGTAGACAGGTACTTGGTTAAATCCAGAATAACCATCTAAGAAGCAGTAGAAACCTTGACCAGCCAACCGCTCCAAAATTTGATCTATGAAAGGTAGAGGGAAATGGTCCTTCCTAGTCATTGAATTAAGTTTTCTATAGTCAATGCACACGCGCCAACCCGTGGTTGTGCGTGTTTGTATTAATTCTCCTTCCGTATTCTCAACCACAGTGATACCTGATTTCTTGGGTACCACTTGTGTCGGACTCACCCACTTACTATCAGAAATTGGATAAATGGTTCCGGCATCTAATAACATCACCACTTCTTTCTTGACTACCTCCTTCATGTTAGGATTGAGTCTTCTTTGCATTTCTCGGGTGGGCTTTGCATCATCTTCGAGATGAATTCGATGCATGCAAACAGAGGGGTCAACCCCTTTCAAATCGGCTACAGACCATCCTATGGCATGTTTATTCTCTTCTAGCACCCTCAAAAGTTTACCCTCCTGTTCAGTAGATAAGTTGGCTGCGATAATTACAGGGAGGCTATCTTCTGGTCCTAGAAAGGCATACTTAAGATTTGTTGGAAGTGGCTTTAACTCAAGTTTAGGTGGTGAATCAATGGAAGGACAAAGTGGCGCGCTAGCAATGGGAGGAAGAGGTTCAGGTCGGCTCTTCCAAGGAAGGGAACTCACAGGAGATTGATTGTCAAGTAAGATGTTAACTTCTTCTATGGCCTTGTCTATATCAAAGTTGTCAATGTCAAAATGGGCCAGACATGCCTCTAAGGGGTCATCTGCTAAGATATAGGGAAGGGCTTCCTCTACAAGATCATCCATTTCATCAATTAGGCAACACCCGTCTTCCCTCACATGTTGGTCAGCGGCATGAAACACATTCAATTTAATTTTCATGTTCCCAAATGATATATCCATTGCCCCAGTTCTACAGTTGATGCATGCATTGGCTGTCGCTAAAAAGGGACGACCAAGAATCACAGGGATTTGTTTTTTTAGGTTGGGCACATGTTCCATGTCAAGGACGATAAAATCTACTGGAAAATAGAATTTGTCTACCTTGACAAGAACATCTTCAATCATCCCCCGTGGTATCTTCACAGATCGATCAGCCAATTGTAAGGACACCGAGGTAGGTTTTAATTCACCTAACCCAAATTTCTCATAGACTGAATAGGGTAGAAGATTCACACTTGCCCCTAGATCTAAGAGCGCTCGGTCAATGGAGTTATCTCCTATGACACAGGAAATAGTGGGAGCGCCAGGATCTTTGAATTTTGGAGGGGTGTTGTATTGGAGAATGGAACTCACCTGTTCAGTAAGTAAGACCTTTTTAGGCACATGTGTCCTAGATTTTCGCTTTTGGGTGCAAAGGTCTTTGAGAAATTTGGCATAGGAGGGAACTTGTTTGATGGCATCAAGGAGTGGGAGGTTAATTTTTAACTTGTTTGAAGACCTCCATCATCTCTTCTAGTGAAGTTCCCTTCTTGCCAAAGGGAGTGGGTGCATTAAGTGCTTCAGAAAATGGAGCCTTTGGAATGTGGGTTGTGGCAGATGGTGGACTAGCTGAAGAAGGTTTTGGGTTTTCATGTGAAACATTCCTCTCCTCTTCTTCATCTTCCTTATTGTTACTCTCTCCAACCTTATTATCTATTATACGACCACTCCTTAGGGTAGTCAAAGCATTGGCTTGCTCATGATTTAGTCGGGTTTCTTGAGCCACGTATTGTCCCCTAGGATTACTCATTGGTTGACTTGGAAGCTTACCTTCCTCTCGCTTGTTTAATGCATTAGCTAGTTGACCCATTTGGGATTCTAGCTTAGCAATTGATTGCGTGTGAGAGTGCAATAGTTGTGTGTTTGCCTCCAAGCCTTGAAGGGCAGTCAACACCTTCTCCTCAAAGGCTGTATTTCTTTGGGTTGGAGGAGGAGGATGCTGAAATTGGGTTGAGGGATGGTAGGGATGAAAATTCTGAGGGTTTTGAAAATTTTGGGAGAAGGGTTGGGAGGTATTAGAAGCTTGCTGCCTCCAAGAAAAATTTGGATGATTCCGCCATCCCGGATTATATGTATTGGAAAATGGATCATTACCCGGTCTGGGCTGTGTTTGGGCAGCATTGATGTGTTCTTGTACGAGTTCGGGATATTGGGGTGCTGAGGGGCACTCATGAATTGGATGCGATGGGCTAGAACAGATAGCACACACTTGTGCTTGGGAAGAGCTAACGACATGTCCTCCTATCATTAGTTGGTCAATCTTATGGGACAATGCATCTACCTTGCTAGACAGGTCCATAGAATGACTTATTTCACAAATGGCCCCTTTTCTTTGAAAATTCGGGGATGCTTGACGAGAACATGAAGCATGGTGGAGGGAGATTTCATTAAGATTTTCAAATAATTGCCATGCTTCATGCTCATTTCGAAGCATGAAAGTCCCCCCGCATGCAGCATCGATCATCTGACGGTTTTGTTCCGTCAAACCGTCATAGAAACATTGCACTAGCTGCCACTTAGGTATTTGATGATGAGGGCATTTACGGATTAGGTCCCGAAATCTCTCCCAAGTTTCATGAAATTCTTCTCCCTCGGTTTGGAAGAAGCTTGTAATGGCACGTCTAAACTGGTTCGTTCTTCCTATAGGAAAGTATTTTTTAAGAAATTCTTGTTGCATTTGATCCCAAGAACGAATTGAGTTAGCTTCTAAAGAATTCAGCCATTGTTTGGCTCTATCTTTAAGGGAGAAGGGGAATAACCTAAGTTTCAGGGCATCATCAGTGAAGTTCTGAATCTTGACAGTGGTGCAAATCTCAAGAAATTCATCTAAATGTTTGTATGGGTCTTCGTTGGTAAGCCCATAAAAAGATGGGAGCATTTGGATCACACTAGACTTTATTTCATATTGTACAGCTGCTACCTCAGGTAATCGAATGCAAGATGGGAAAGTGTAAATAGTGGGAGTAAAGTACTCCCTCAGGAGTTTGGGTTGTTCTTCAGCCATCTTAAGAGGTGGGGATGATCCTAATGTTTTGATCTTAGCTCGAATATTCCTAAGGGTTCGTTCTATTTCAGGGTCAAAAGGTAATAGCTCACGTACTCTAGAACGACTCCCTTGCATACATTAGTACTCGATCAGTCAAGCATGCAATAAAAGAAAAACACATCAGTCCTTGATTTGTCCTAAAATTACTAGACAGCTCCTAACTGATTTGAAGAGGGCACCTAAGCCTCCAATCCGGTCTAATGAACCGAGTTGACCAGGTAAGCTCCCAGGTAAGTGGAGGGGTCACGATGCGATCGCAGAGGTCCCACTTAAAATCCACTTGCCTCGAACAGATGAACTGTCTCCCTTATAGGGACAAAGCTTGCCTAGACATCAACTAAGCCACAGAGCGAAATTGGTGCAACCTTCGGTGATCTTCGTCCTATTGAGCTCGAATGTTCCTAGGAGCCAATGTCTAATTGATTTTAATTAAAGTGACACTGTGTGAGATTGAGTTCACCTAAGTTGGGCAAGAGTCCGGTGATGAAATCCGGCTCTTATCTTGTTGGGGTGATTGCCCTTACTATGTGCAGATTGATTTGTGTATGTGTATCAAGCATGCATTCACACTCTTGCTGAAATTGAAATCAAACAATCACCACAAAATTTCAAGCTAATAATTAATTTAAATAAGAAAGGTTTAGAGGTTACCAAAGGGAATTTCCCCAGCAATTTTTAATTTTTTTTTAGCAAACCTCCAAAGCATTTCTTTCTGATAGCCCAGATCTCCTCTTCGATTCCTGATCAAATAAGACCAAAAGAAAAATTAAAAAAAAAAATAGTAGAAGAGAAAAAGGAGATAAGAAAAGTAACAATAATAGAGAATAATTTTTTTTATATATATATTTTTTTGAAAGTTTTTTTAATTAATTAATTTTTTTTTTATGATAGGAAAAATAACTATGCAAGCAATCCCCGGCAACGGCGCCAAAAATTGATCGGTTCTTTTCAATTTCAAAAATAAACCACGCAATAGCACGTATCCTGTAGGATAATGATTACGGGTGTCGGTCCACAGGGATTGGAGAATAAGTTATTTTTCTTTTAAAAACAAATCAAGAAGAAGGATTTGCTAACTTGATTTAACTAAATTAATCTATGAGTACGAATTGAAATTTTATCAAAGTAAATAGATCTAGGGTTTGGAATCCACCACATAGTATTGCATCAAGGATTGTGTTCTTAATTTTTATCTTTTGGAGAGGCATGCAATTTTGGCTACAAGCCTTTTAAAATAAAAGCATACATAGTGTTAGGAAGATCCATCTTCGGTGTAGCATGAAGTGTCTACCTAAGTATGCTAATCTAGGATGCAGCACACTTCATCTTCCTAGGCATGGATCATCTTAGACTACTTTAGCAAACATGATTAGTAACTAGCATGCTCAAAATTTAAATATCATGAAGAAATATTTCATTGGAAATAAGAATTTAAACAAGCTCCAAAATAATAAAAAAGTAAGAACTACAATTGCCCTGATACATTGCTAGGGCTTCATCCAGCCCTAGACTAGATGTTTAGCCGAGCATGGCTTCCGGACGACCTCCCATCTTCAATGAAATTGAGCACCTCTCATTCTTCCCAAAATATCACAAACTCTTCTCTTTCCCCCTCCTTTCTTTTCTTTTTTTTTTTAATTTCTTTCTCTCGGCTTTCTTCCTCTTCTTCTTCACCGAAACAGAGTCTCTCCCCTGTTTCTTTCTTCTCAACCGAGCTCCCCCCTGCCACCGAACGCCCTCCTCCTTTTATAGTGGATGAATGGCGTCAATGGCGTGGCTGGATCTTGGGAGGGATCCGTGGAGCGTTTGATTGTAATGGCCGGAAATGAAGCCGGCCGCTGGATCGACGGGAGGTGGAGGGAAGAAGATGAGATGGCCGCAGGATCGATGGGAGGTGCTGATGCGGAGTATTTGGATCTCGGAGAAGCCGGGGACTGAGCTGTAGATGAATGCCGAGCTGGGTTTCCGGCGGTTGGGAGCCGATCACGGCTTGGTGCTAGGGATGAATCCGGACGGAAAGATGTTGCAGATGCTCGGGTGGAGGGCGATTGCTAGGTCGGAGGCGTCACGGGCGGAAGAGGAGGCGGGAGATCCGGTCGCTGGCTGCACCGCGTGGGGCTCGTGGCTGGAACGGAAGGGAGTGATCTGTGAGCCCGGGATGGTGGCTGTGCGGAGGCGGGGATGCAGGCGGATGAAGAGGCGGAGGGATGGCTGGATTACCGGCGTTCACCGCGTGCGGGCTGTTGATGGCCTCATCGCGATGGAGCTTGGAATGGGCTGGGGTTGGCACGGGCGGCGGATCGACGCGGGATTGACGGGAGGAAGGTGGACGGCCCTGATGCAAGGAGGGAGGAAGAAGATGAACAGTGGGATTAGTTTTTATTTTTTTTTTTTGTAACACTGTTCATATGAACAGTGTTTTCACGGGACACTGTTCATATGAACAGTGAATCATGGATATTCAATTATTATTATTATTATTTTTGTTTTAAAATTATAATTTTATATGAAGGCAGGTAAGGAATTGGGAATTGGCTTTGGATTTGAGGTGGGTCATGATCGTTGATTTGCTTGAAATTGTTCTTGAGCCTAATGTTATTTAAATTTAATTCTTACTGAGCTGCTTCAGATCGAACTCGACCAGACAAGACTAAAAATCGGACTGTGACCTAATAAAAAGGGTTAATCAAACTTTTGCCCCATACATAATTAATTATAACTTTCGATCGAGTCAGGACCAAAACCTATTTAATCATAGCCTTAGCTTGATTACAATTCCATCAGGTTACTAAATCGGGTCAACACAATCTCCTCCTTATATGTTTTCATGAAAGATTACAACCAGGAGAGAGACAAGTTCAAAGTCTGTTTTGAGAAAAGAATTATTTACCTCTTACCATATTTTAAATTTATTTCAATGTTTATTCAATCTTATGGTAAAGTATGTATTTATTAGTTTAAGAACATTGATAAGTGCTATGAAAAGATAACTAAATTATAAATTATTCAGCACTTATCATCCTTTTTAAGTTCAGAAATTTCCTTGGCTAGTTTTTTCATTATCCTTAGTTAAGGTATTAGATTTTTGAATCAACATTTGATTTCTTGTTTTAAGTTCTACATTTTCTTTAGTGATAGAGTCCTTATCCTTAATTAATTTATCGTATTTGTGGAGGTGAGATTGATTGGCTAGTTTTAGCTCTTTATTCTTAAGATTTATAGCCTTATATTCAACCATTAATTCATTAAATGCATCATACAATTCATCAAAGGTAAAATCTAGATGCGTTTCGGATGATACCTCATTTTCATTTGCCATGAAGCAGAAATTGGCCTTTTCTTCTTGTTCCTCATCCGATGATGATGATAATGAGTCGGAGTCCAATAAGGTGGAGACAAGGGCTTTCTTTTTCTTGTACTTGCTCTCCTTCTTCAGCAAGGGACACTCAGGTCTGATGTGCCCCGGCTTCTTGCACTCATAACATCCAATCCCCTCATTTTCCCTTTCCTTACCCTTATCCTTGTGATAGGAACTTGAGGGGCCTCTCCTTTGATGAAAGGACTTTTTTCGGTTGATGAATTTTCTGAACTTGCGCACGAGAAGTGCCTCATCATCATCTCCCTCATGATCTTCTTCTTCACTGCTGCTACTGCAAGACAAGTCTTTGTTAGAAGATGTAGATTTGAGAGCTATTACCTTTTTTTTATGGGTGGACTCTTCTTCGCTGTGTTGTTTCATTGTGAGCTCGTGCGTCATTAGGGATCCAAGAAGCTCCTCAAGTGGAAGCTTGTTCAAGTCCTTGGCTTCTTAGATTGCCGTCACCTTGGCTTCCCATGACCTTGGTAGACAGCGAAGAATCTTCCTGACAAGCTCACTGTTAGTATAATTTTTGCCAAGGCTTTTTAGGCCATTGACAATATCAGTAATCTAGTGAACATGCAAGTGATCGTTTCATTAGAATCCATCTTAAATAATTCATACTTATGTACTAATATATTTATTTTGGATTCTTTGACTTGATTCGTGCCCTCATGGGTCACTTCAAGTCTATCCCAAATCTCTTTTGCAGAATTGCAAGTAGAGACTCTATTGAATTTATTTCTATCTAATGCACAGTAGAGCACATTCATTGCTTTGGCATTGAGTTGTGCCTTCCTAAAGTTATTGTCATCCCAATTCTTTTCAAGTTTGGGTACAGTGACACCCTCTACATAGATGGATGGGATGTATGGTCCATTTAGTATAATGGTCCACATCTCATAGTCTTGGGCTTGGATAAATATTCTCATCCTAGCCTTCCAATATGAGTAGTCGGATCCATTAAAGAATGGGGGTCTTTGGGTGGACTGGCCCTCAATGTGGGAAGATCCAAATGGGGTTGTCATTTTAATCTTTTACTCTTAGGGTAAAAGAATTCCGGCTCTGATACCACTTGTTGCCCAGATAGACAACCCAAGAGGGGGGGTGAATTGGGTTTTACACTAATTTTTCAATTAAAACATTTGTGGATAACTAATTAATTCTTTTTGCTGGTTAATTAATTAGATGCTGCGTGCAGTGAATGAAAAGAAAGTGCAAATAACAAGACAATCACAAACACAAGAATTTTATAGTGGTTCGGAGCTAACCCTTGCTCCTACGTCCACTCCCCAAGTCTCACTTGGGAATTCACTATAACCCCTCGGATTACAGTCGGTTGTTTTGCAAGCTCACAACCCAACTTGTTGTTTTACGAGGTCACAACGAACTCGGTCAGTTTTCCCAGGCTCACCGACTAGAACCGTCCGATTATTTTTTCGGGATCACAATCGAATCCTTACACCGTTGGTTTCAACCTAGGCTCACCAACAAACCTATATACCCTTGATTCAATCTCCTGATTGAATCAAGTAAGAACCAAATGGAAAGAACAAAGACAAACAGAGAAATAGAGCTTCTAAAAAGCAGATATACAACTATATATATAAGAGAAAAGTTAAGAGCCCTCAAACATGTTTGAGATGAAGTAGAGAAGGGCTTCTTGAACTTTGGGTCTCCTCTTGAATGTCTGGAAGACTTGAAGGCAGGAGGAGACTTCTTTAATGCTGGGAAGAGTTGGTTGACTGGAGTTAATGGGCCACTTCCTTCTTTTCCGTTGAAATCAGTTTGGCAGATGAAGGATTCTTGTTTTCTTTGAGTGGAATGTTACTTCTCTGCTTTGCTACAGTCCTCTGTGGCTATTTAAGCCATTTTCCATGGAAACTAGCCGTTAGACACACTTTACTAGCCATTCTGCACATTCTGCACATCCTGACAATGTGTCCGTTGGGGTCGGAGTCGACTCGCGCGATGCTGGAGTCGACTCGGCTGTAGCAGGAGTCGACTCATGCTTTTCTGGAGTCGGCTCGGCAACTGTTCCGGATTTGAATTAAAGTGAGCTTCTCGACTGGGAGTCGACTCGACTTAACCCGGAGTCGACTTGCCAAAATCTAGAGCTGACCTTGCACTTTTGGAGTCGGCTCATCCCAAGAAATCCATAGATGTATTCTTCAACTTGGCTCACTCGAGTCGACTCGTGAATTCTGGGAGTCGACTCGGCGCTCAGAGGCCGAACTCCCGATCTTCTGTCTTTTGGCTCGTGCAGTCTTGGAGTCGACTCGAACTGTTCCGGAGTCGACTCGGCTCTCAGTATCCGAAAAGCAGTCTTCTGTCTTTTTGGAGTAGCGCTGCCTTGGAGTCGACTCGCGTCTCAGAGACAACAATACTGTCTTCTGTCTTTTTGGGGTCGCGCTGTCTCGGAGTCGACTCGGGCTTTGCGGGAGTCGACTCGCCTCTCAGTGCCCGAAAGTTGGTCTCTGACTTTGCCTTGTATAACACTGAGAGTCGACTCTCGCTTTCTTTGGAGTCGACCTACCAACCATCGGAGTCGACTCGCGTTCCTCAGGAGTCGACTCAGCTCTCAGGGTCCGAAAACTGCTCTCTGACTTTTTGTCTGTAACTCCCTGGAGTCGACTCATACTGCTCTGGAGTCGACTCGGCTAGCATCGGAGTCGACTCGCGCTCTTCAGGAGTCGACTCGTTGACAGATTTTGAGTTGTATCTTTCTGCTCGTCTGTCTGTTCTCAGTCGGAGTCGACTCGTAATGTTCCGGAGTCGACTCGAGCCTGTGCCAGTGCTTCTGATACGCTTGGAGTCGACTCGTAATATCCCGAAGTCGACTCGAGTCTCAGACTTTGGTTCATCTTGACTTCTTAACTTATCCAAAATATCTTGAACCAAAACTAGATGCACTTAACCATAAATTATAAGATTTTCACTGAAACACTAGATTGAATTCATTAGTAATCATAAGATATACTCAAATGCTTTGAGCTCATCAAAATCAAATAGGGTTTTAATCAATCACTCCACATCGCCCGAGCCTGGAGTGGAAGAGAAACGGGCGCGGGATCAACGGGCGGAAGTAGAGGCGGGAGGTTGGGGTCTTGATGATCCATGGAGCTCGCACGCGGCTGAAGAAGCTTGAGGAGGATTTGGAGGGAGGGATCGGTGGAAGGAGCCAATCACGGCCGTGGTGGATGATCTGAATCATGGAGGATTTGATGCATGCGGAAGGTGGGGACGCTGCGGGATGGATGCGGAGCGGGCGTGGGATGATGGCCGCTGGAATTCCGGACTGAATCATGGGAGGAATCGCGGAGGAGGAAGAAGGCAGACGGGCTCTTGGCTGGGAATCCGGAAGAGGGTGGAGCTTGCTTTGATGTGGATGAAGCGGACGGGCATGGGATGATCCGTGGAAGATGGACGGCCTAGCACGTTGGGGACGCGGGCGTTGGAGGCTGGGATTTCGGGATGCTGTGAGGAGGCGATGATGGCGTGATCCATGGACGATGATTCGGGAAGGAAGCCGGGATCATTTGGAGGTTGCCGCGGGATCATGGTGTTGAAGACAGGAGGCGTTCACGGCTTGGATCCTGGCTGGAGCTGGGATTACGGCTTGAAATCGGAAGGAAGATGAATACGGACGGGATCTTGGGCTGCTGCACAGGCTGAGATCATGGCTTCGGAGTGGAGGCTGAGATCACAGGGACGTTGATCACGGAAGAGGGCGCTGGGAGCGAGCAATCTTGGGATGCATCACCGGCTTCAAAGGAGGCGGACTCGGACGCGGCTCTGTTGGAAGGCTGAGACGCTGGATCCTTATCACGGGATGAAGGTTGAGTATCGTGGACGTTGTGATGCGGACGAAGCAGGGAGGAGCTGGAGTCTCCTATGATCGCACGGACCGCGGGATAATGGCGTTGAAGACGGGATCGCTGGGATGGATGCCACGGCTGTGAAGGAAGGTGGGGACGCGCGGATGCTTCACATGCGTGGGAGCTTGATCTGATCACGAGATGGACGGCTGTGATGACGGCGTGATCCGTGGGATGCTAGGAGGACTCGTTGACGATGCGGACGGAGTGGATTTATTTGGGATGTTGATGATTGGCTGGGCAGATGGCCGAGAAGGAAATGATCGCAGGGCCTTGATGCGGGACTGATTTGGTAGGTGACCTGATGGACGGCGCAGGATTTCATGCTTGCATGGCAGCTGGAGAATTTGTTGAGCTCGAGCTGCCGGGCGTTGGGCTCAAACACAATGTTATTGGGTCTCTTGGACTCCTTGCACTCAAACACAAATACAATGTTAATTAATTAATTTTATCATTAAAAATTAACTATAATACTAATTAAGGTGGTACGATGATTGTACTTTTGTGCTCTCATCACACCCCCCAACTAGCTTATTGCTAGTCTCTAGCAATTTAGTGCGAAAATGATAAGAGTGCAAAAGTGTTATTTATTATATAAATATACTAAGATAAATACTCACTTTCGTAGAGCATTACGATTGCACTTAGCACGTGCAACAAGCCGTTAAACCCCTAGGTTACCCTAGTGGACGAGTGTTGTCTCGTGAGGGTTTGCAGTGAAGTTTTCAGTCAGAAATTTCCAATTTTTAACTCAAAGTTTGAACAAGTATTACTGTATGAACTTAGAATTGCAAGGACAATAAAGACTTATTGCTATCATATTTAAGCAGACTCTAACTTAAGTTCCATTACTCCCCATTTATCTGCTAACAAGTCAAAAATGTAGTGAGGTGTAAGATAGTATCATATAAATGAGTGGCTTTTACTTACTTCCAACATGAACACTCTAATTTTCAAGACTTTCTAGAGTTAAATGGTAATGAACACCCCATATTTATTTATTTATTTATTTATTTATTTTTTATATCAGACTGAATGCTAAGAAGAATGACTTGTGCAATATCTAGCCTTATTAAGCTTTCTAGCTGACCCATGTAGCGAGTGTTAGGCCAATGACTCCCGATCCAGATGGCTCAGGGCACTAGGTGTAGAGACACCCTAACAGACTTAATAACTCAAGTTAACTAGGCTTCAAGGTCAAATTAGTCACTCAGAGTTTAATCTCAATCATACTCACCTTTTTACGCGAACACTCGCTGCTTGAAAGGCAAGAGGCCCGGTTACTCAGTGAGAAGACTTAAAATAAACTCATTATTTTATTTTATTTTATCTCTTTTTTTCTTTTTTTTTTTATTAGGGTGTTCATCACATATATAACTCTAAATTATCCCGAAGATTAAAAGTATTCATATTAGTTGTAAGTTTACATACCCCACTATTCATGTGCTTACGTGTAGGTGCTAAATCATCTTGTATCATGTTAGCAGAAGATAGGTGGGATGAAAACTCAAGCTAGAACTGCTATCATATTCCTTAACTTAAAGCTATTGTCCAAGCAATTCCTAGTTTGTACAGCCAAAAAGATTAGAGTTTGAGTTAAAAATTTGAAATCCCTCCCTTTCTAATTTTTTTTTATTTTTAATAAAAAAATTTTTAAAAAAATTATTTTTATTATTATTTTTATTTTTTTTGCATGAAAGAGAAAATTCTTATCCCCATACCTAAATCTAACATTGTCCTCAATGTTAAAAAAAATTTAAAGCAGTAATAGGACAGAGGAGAAGTTACTTGATATGGGTGGGTAAAGTGATAATTGGGGCCAAAAACCTCCAAATCTGCATGTTAGTAATTTATTAAAAATTATTATTATATATATATTTTATTTATATATATTTTATTTTATTATATTTTATTATATTTTTTTTATTATTTTTTTAAATAATATTTACATGTTGGGTTGCCTTCCAAGAGCGCTAAGTTTTATGTCTTCAGCCAGACAAAATGTAAATCCTCCTTTTTTTTCAACCATTATCTAAGAATGATTTTGGAAGAGTCCGATGAAGAACAGTCGGCTGATGACGATCTATGCTCATAAGAAAAACAGAACTAAGGGGCGCATGCTTGACCCCTTCCTCCGAATGGGCAAGGTAAGCTTCTAAAGGGTCCTTATTATAAGTTTGTAAGAAAGTCTCCTGAACCAGACTTTCAATCATGTCAACTTCATTGATTTTTTTGCCGTCTGGTGGTTGTTTACTTATGTTGAAGACATTAAGCTCGACTTTCATGTTGCCAAAAGATAACTTCAGCATCCCATTTCGACAGTTGATCACAGCATTTGCTGTGGCTAAGAAAGGTCTACCTAAAATCATAGGTGTGTGACTGTCTGGATGTATTGCAGGTTCAGTCTCAAGGATAACGAAGTCCACCGGATAGTAAAACTTGTTTACTTTTACTATTACATCCTCTACAATCCCCTTGGGGTACTTCACTGTTCTATCTGCTAAGGAAAGGGTAATATTTGTAGGCTTTAATTCCCCCAAACCTAACTTTTGGTACACATAGTAGGGAAGTAGGTTCACACTGGCTCCTAAATCTAATAGAGCTCTCTAGATGATCGTCTCTCCTATTTTTATTTCAATGGTGGGGCAACCAGGGTCTTTGAATGTCGGGGCAATCTGTTGTTGAATGAGAGATGAGGCTTGTGCAGCCATAACAGCTTGCCTAGGAATGCTGGTTTTTCTTTTGACCGTGGTGAGGTCTTTCAAGAATTTTGTATAGGAGGGAATTTGTCTTATGGCATCGAGAAAAGGTATATTTATCCGAACAGTTTTAAAGACTTCCATGATTTCATCAAAGTTAGATTGTTTCTTGGAGTCCTGAAGTCTACTGGAAAAGGGAACCTTGGGTTTGTATGTTTCTATGGGTTCTTCCTTTTGGTCTGATTTATCCTGTTCTTGACCTCTCTTCTGAATAGGGTTCTTATCGGATTCATTTTTATTTTCTTTTTCATGTTCAAGAAGTTAGACTTTATTGTCCACTTGCTTGCCAGACCTTAAAGTGGTAATTGCCTGGACTTCATAGGTCGGATTTTCATTAGAATTGATTTGATACTGACCTATCTGACCTTGATTTTGTTGTCTACTAGGGTTAGGCACTGGTTGACTAGGTAGTTCACCTTTCTTCCTATCCCCTAGAGAGTTAGCTATTTGGCTCAGACTAACCTCAAGTTTTGCAATTGCTTGCGCATGGAATTGGTTAGTCTGGGCTTGGGCTGTATTGGTCTGCTGCTGTTGCTTGATAAAATCTTGTTGTTGTTTCATCATATTAGCCATCATGGCTTCTAATTGTGAAGATTGATGTAGGATAGGAGCATTATAGGGAGGTACAGATGGAACCAAAGATTGGTTCATTTGTGGTGGCCCTATCCTGGAAAAGTTGTTCTGAAAATCTGGTGGACCACCTTGATGCTGAATAGGTTCGTTCTGCTTATATGAGAAATTTGGGTGGAACCTATTATCAGGGTGGTAAACTGGGCTGAACGAATTGGGAGTGGGCTTCTTAAAGGCACTATATGAATTTAGAGCATTTGCTTGCTCGGTCGAATACTAAAAATAAAAGGCAATTTCATTATGGTGGTACCTTTATGGTGGACAGATTAGGGCAGCACTCCACTAGATGCTCTGGACTGTTACACAAGACACACAAACTATATGACTCGTGATCCACTTTTATGACGGGATTTGACTCTTTATATGATCCTGAACTAGTGGACACAGTGAAAGCATCAAACTTTTTGCCTAAATTGTTTACTCCAGTCACCAGATTGGATATAACATTTTTGAGATCTGGGTCTACTTTCATTTCATAATTACTTGGTTTCCTAGACCCGAACTCATCTCTATTTACTTCCTCACCATAGCTACTCCAATTTTGGGCATTTTCAGCTAAGTCAACAAGAAATTCATAGGCTTGATCTGGGGTTTGGTTCATGAACCTACCTTTATGCATGGACTCAATCATGTTTCTATGTGCCGGAGTTAGTCCTTTATAAAAGAAGTGGACCAGATCAGCCTTATCAAGCCCATGGTGCGGGCACTTGACTAACAGATCATGGAATCTTTTTCAAAGTTGGAAAAATTCCTCCTCAGATTTTCCTCTAAAAGTTCTGATGGCATCCTTAATTTTTTCAGTCTTTACCATGGGATAGAACTTAGCCATGAACTTCCTAGATAGTTGTTCCCATGATGTGATGGAATTTGAAGCAAGGGAATATAGCCATGCAGCAGCACGATCCTCTAAAGTCATGGGAAACAATCTTAATTTAATACCCTCTTTATCTAAGTTTTGATTTCTAAATGTTTGACAGATTGTCAAAAATTTGTTCAGATGAATGTAGGGTTGTTCACTCTCGAACCCATGAAACTTGGGTAACATGTTTATTGTTGCAGCCCGAATTTCGAATTGGGCTGCGTTATTAATTGGTAATACTATGCAAGTAGGGGGACTAGCGGATGCGGGTGCAAACAATTCATTCAGGGTTCTAATATGTTCACCCATTGTAGAGATCGACGGTTGGTTTACAGTTCGCAGGTTGTGATGAAAAGTTCTATCAATCTCAGGATCAAATGGAGTTAACTTATCCCTTAATGACCTTCTACCATGCATACATTATCACAACTTAATTAGACTCAACTCCGAAAATTAACGAAATCCTAAGAGAAGAGAAGGACTAGACACAGATGACCACAATCAACACCACACAACAATTTGACCCTATTAGTCTTAGAACTAAGTGAGGTTTAGTAGCTTCTTAAATCTAGTTGCACAGAGATGTATCAGGTTAAAAAGTTCCTGAAATTCTCTCCTAGATTAGACAGCTCCTAATCTCCCTTTCAGATTAAGCTTGAGCTTACCAGTTAAGCAATCCAGTAATCAGTGACCAGAAAAGTCCCGGGGTGTATGGTGGTGCCAGAAGGGAGACACCAATACCACAATACCTGTAACAGTTTTCACTGTTGTAAAACTTTCCTAGACATCACCAATTACTAAATTCTCACTGGAGTGGCTTTCAGCCGCTTCTTTCCAAGAGCCTGATTGAGCTCGAACACCCTAAGGCCAACGTCTAATTTGATTTTAATTTAAATTGGCTTAGGATATGTATGCAAGGTGGTGATTTTTGGGCTAAAGACAGGTAATGACTTCCTGACCTTATCTTTTCAATGGGTTTTGCCCTTAAATTCTTTTATGCAAATGCTTAATACTAAATGCAGTAAATAATCAATGGTTTTTTTTTAAAGTTTATGCAATGTCATTAGGTTGTACTGATTAAATGAGCAAGCAATTTTTTTATTTTTTTATTTTTTTTATTTTTTTTAATTTTATGTTATTTTTTTTTAATTTTTAATATAGAAATAACTTGAATGTAAACTAAAACTAATCCTTATGCGTCAGTCAATCTCCGAATGCCCGTTGAATAAGCTCTGGAGATTACTCCGTGAGGAGCCCCAATAGAAGTATGATCACCTCGGAGGATTGTACCCTATTAATTACTAGCAAAAATAATAATTTTTTTAATTTTTTTTTGATTTAATTAAATTTTTTTTAATTTCAAATTTTGAATCTCAAAATTCAAATTTTGAATTTAAAATTTTTTTGAATTTTTGAATTTTGGGAATTTTTTTTTAATTTTAATTTTTTTTTTGAATTTTAAATTTCAAATTTCAAATTTTAGAATTTAATAACTACAAAATTATTAACTAGAAATTATCAAAATAAGAAAAATTAATAAAAATAAAAACTTACTACTGGAGTGCGTTCACTCCGGGTATCCAAAATCCGATTTGATCTTCGTGATCGTTCTTGCTTCTCGATTTGCCTCCCCGGCAACGGCGCCAAAATTCTGATCGTCCGATTCCTGCCTACCTAAAAATATGCTAGACAGATCGTTGTTAGAACCGACGAACAAAAGTTAAATTTAAATTTTTACTCTTATCTTTCCTACTCGAAGAATAGCGGTTGTAAGAGGTCGATCCACAGGGAGGCGATTGGAGTTGAATAAGAATTAGAACGTTCACTCGGATTGGAAATCGATTTTTGAATGATAAAAGAAAAACATTATTTTGAGGATGTTGATGGATTCTCTAGTCTACCAGAGAATATATTTTTATTTAAAAATAAGAAAAAGACAAGTACTTAGAAATCGAAGAGGATTTATAAATTTTTATGAAATATTTAACTATTCAAAGGAAAACGTTGGTATGGATGAAAACAGTGATTAAGAAGATTAAAGCCTGGAACCTAGATTGCATGAGAGAGAATTTCATATATTGCATGAAAAGAAAAAAATTATAGAATGTGAAAAACATAAATTAAAATTGCAAATCTAAAGCTCTTAAAATAAAACTCTCCAGTAAAATTGCAACAGAAAGAATTACAAATAAAACTCTTAATTAAAATTAAAAATAATACTGCTCTTAATTAAAATAAAACCAAAAAAAGTAAAAAGAAAAAGAAGAACAACGTGCTCTGTTTGAAAACAGAGCACAACTCAAAACTCTTTTTTTTCTTTGGAACAGAGCTTCCCTTCCCCTGTTTCTTTGGCCCACAACCGAGCGCTCCCCCGCTCCCTCTCTGTTTCCTCCCCTTCTTATAGATTGCCCGAGCCTGGAGTGGAAGAGAAATGAGCGCGGGATCAACGGGCGGAAGTAGAGGCGGAGGTTGGGGTCTTGATGATCCATGGAGCTCGCACGCGGCTGAAGAAGCTTGAGGAGGATTTGGAGGGAGGGATCGGTGGAAGGAGCCAATCACGGCCGTGGTGGATGATCTGAATCATGGAGGATTTGATGCATGCGGAATGTGGGGACGCTGCGGGATGGATGCGGAGTGGGCGTGGGATGATGGCCGCTGGAATTCCGGACTGAATCATGGGAGGAATCGCGGAGGAGGAAGAAGGCAGACGGGCTCTTGGCTGGGAATCCGGAAGAGGGTGGAGCTTGCTTTGATGTGGATGAAGCGGACGGGCATGGGATGATCCGTGGAAGATGGACGGCCTGGCACGTTGGGGATGCGGGCGTTGGAGGCTGGGATTTTGGGATGCTGTGAGGAGGCGATGATGGCGTGATCCATGGACGATGATTCGGGAAGGAAGCCGGGATCATTTGGAGGTTGCCGCGGGATCATGGTGTTGAAGACAGGAGGCGTTCACGGCTTGGATCCTGGCTGGAGCTGGGATTACGGCTTGAAATCAGAAGGAAGATGAATACAGACGGGATCTTGGGCTGCTTCACAGGCTGAGATCATGGCTTCGGAGTGGAGGCTGAGATCACAGGGACGTTGATCACGGAAGAGGGCGCTGGGAGCGAGCAATCTTGGGATGCATCACCGGCTTCAAAGGAGGCGGACTCGGACGCGGCTCTGTTGGAAGGCTGAGACGCTGGATCCTTATCACGGGATGAAGGTTGAGTATCGTGGATGTTGTGATGCGGACGAAGCAGGGAGGAGCTGGAGTCTCCTGTGATCGCACGGACCGCGGGATAATGGCGTTGAAGACGGGATCGCTGGGATGGATGCCACGGCTGTGAAGGAAGGTGGGGACGCGCGGATGCTTCACATGCGTGGGAGCTTGATCTGATCACGAGATGGACGGCTGTGATGACGGCGTGATCTGTGGGATGCTAGGAGGACTCGTTGACGATGCGGATGGAGTGGATTTATTTGGGATGTTGATGATTGGCTGGGCAGATGGCCGAGAAGGAAATGATCACAGGGCCTTGATGCGGGACTGATTTGGTAGGTGACCTGATGGACGGCACAGGATTTCATGCTTGCATGGCAGCTGGGGAATTTGTTGAGCTCGAGCTGCCGGGCATTGAGCTCAAACACAATGTTATTGGGTCTCTTGGACTCCTTGCACTCAAACACAAATACAATGTTAATTAATTAATTTTATCATTAAAAATTAACTATGCCCGCGCCCAGGCCACGGTACGATGATTGCACTTTTGTGCTCTCATCAAATACATATCCTGATGTAGACTTTCTATCATCAGGGTCAGTCATGAAGTCTGAATCAGTATATCCTTTTACCTTTAATTCTGTGCCTCCCTCAAAGACCAAAAATATATCCTTAGTCCTTCTCAAGTACTTAAGGATATTTTTCACGGCTATCCAGTGCTCCTTGCCTGGATTTGACTGATATCTACTCGTGACACTCATAGCATGTGCTATATCAGGTCAAGTACATAGCATGGCATACATGAGGCTCCCTATAGCCGATGCATAAGGGATCCTACTCATGCGCTGAATCTCTTCAGATATTTTGGGGCACATCCTTTTGGAGAGATTTATCTCATGCCTTAGGGGTAACAATCTCCTCTTAGAGTTTTCCATGCTGAACCTCTTTAGCACTTTCTCTATGTACATTTTCTGTGATAGGCCAAGCATCCTCTTAGATCTATCTCTATAGACCTTAATTTCCAAAATATAAGATGCTTCACCTAAGTCTTTCATGGAGAACTTCTTTAGACAGCCATAACTTGACCGATGTGAGCATGGGAATATCATTCCCAATTAGGAGTATATCATCCACGTACAATACAAGGAATACTATAGCCCTCCCACTGATCTTTTTGTACACACATGGTTTTTCTTCGTTCTTGATGAAATCAAACGATTTGATCACATCATCGAAGCGAGTGTTCCAACTCCGAGATGCTTGCTTTAGTCCATAAGTGGATCTTTGCAGCTTGCAGACCTTGTGATCACCATCACTGAAAGTGAAACCTTGAGGCTGTTCCATATAGATATCTTCCTCAAGATATCCATTAAGAAAAGCAGTTTTGACATTCATCTGCCATATCTCATAATCATGATAAGCTGCAATGGTAAACAACGTTCGAATGGACTTCAGCATGACTACCGGTGAAAAGGTATCCTGATAGTCAATGCCTTCGCGCTGACTATAACCTTTTGCCATCAACCTGGCCTTATAGGTCTCTACCTTGCCATCCGAACCCATTTTTCTTTTGTAGATCCATTTACACCCAATAGGTACTATACCTTCAGGCAGATCTATTAAGGTCCATACTTGGTTGGAATGCATGGAGTCTATTTCTGACTTCATTGCATCCATCCATTTTTCGGAGTCGATGTCTAACATCGCTTCGTTGTAGGTCTTGGGATTATTACTATGATCTCTTTCTTCCATAAGGAACTCTTCCTCTATTTTCTCTGTAAACATACCTAAGTATCTTTCAGGAGGATGGAAGATCCTACTGGATCTACGAAGTGGACGAGGTCCTTCATGTATTGGCTCAATGTGAATAGGTTCACTAGGCTCAATTGTTCGTTGCTCTTCAGAGATTTTCTCTTCGAGCTCAATTTTTCTCCATTGCCTCTATCAAGGATAAACTGTTTTTCCAAGAAGATGGCATGTCGGCTCACAAACACTTTGTGATCTTCTGGGATGTAAAAATTGTATCCTAATAATACTTTAGGATATCCAATAAAATGAGCACCAATTGTCCTAGACTCTAACTTGTCCGTCTGTTGTCGCTTGACTTGGGCTAACTGCACTTAGAGGTTCAGACATATAGAGGGACTGTATCATACGCTAACTGCACCTAGAGGTTCAGACATTCCATTCTGCTGGGTTGCCACCATATACTGCTAGGCGTCACTAGTTGATTGTGAGACTCGAAGGCATTCACTTGGTGATCAGTGAACCTTGAAAGTAGAACTGAAATCATTTCAGTCCACTGAAAGGAGTTTCAGTGATATTGAGATGGAGATCTCAATATGTCTCACTACCAGTCAGAATAGAACCTATGGGATCACACACATAGAGGATTTAATTAGTCAGACTATCATAATTATGATTTGGAATCACAATAGAAATCAATCATCAATATGATTGGTGATTGAATTAACCCACTAAGTGTTAGTAAGTTAATGAAAGAAGAATTAAGTGGAATTGATTGCAATTGGATTGCAATTGGGCTGATTTAATGAGCCAAATCAAATTGGGTTCGACCCAAATTAATTTGGATTCATGATTGGGTCAATTTGATTAAACCAAGGTTTGTGCGGATTTTAAAGACCACATGTCGTCGTAGGATGAATATGACTTAAGTCATGTTTACACTATATGGACTTTAAAGTCTATATGGCGTGGTAGGATGCATGCTCCTAAATCAATTAATTCTCCTAATGAGATTAGGAATCCTAATGTGATTAGAAAATTAATCAATTGATTAAGTGGACACATGTCATGCATCTATGAGCATAAGGATTGGACACTTGGCATTAATCCAAGGGTGGGTTATAGTCCCATACTCCTAATAAGATTAGGAGAGGCCCTAATCCCAATCTATAAAAGGGTAGCAGGAGAGACATTATGAAAAAAATTCTCTCCTCTTCCTCTCCATGCCTCTTCTTCTTTCTTCCTCCTTCTCCATGGCAGCAAGGGGTCTTCGTCCTCCTCTTCTTCCATGGTAGCAAGGCAAGGAAGATCCACGTGCAAGGTTCCTCCTTCCTCTTCCTCCATCGCGAGCAAGGTTGAAGAAGAAAGGTTTTTCATCAAGGAGGTAAGTTGCAGATTCTTATTCTAACTTATGATAGTCATGAGAGATCTTTGCAAGGAGCTAGCACTCTGGTAAGACCCATTCTTAGATGATTAGATTCTCGTGTGGATACCTGTAGAGGCTGGACAATTGTGCGGCTCAAACAGAAACCTAGAATAGATCATCAGGTTGCGGTGTTCTACACCTGCAGAATTTTTGAAGATGAGATCTTCAAATCTAATAACTTCTGATTTTGTTTCAGTTAAATCTTAATCAACCCTCCTCATATTCTAATCTTTCCTTCCTAATGAGTTCAAAGATCTTCTGGATTTGGATCCAGAAAATTTTTTCAATTCTACGATCCGAGGCACGTTCATACGATGATCGATATTCCGTTCGAATTCCGTTGCGAACGTCGCATCGAACGGGGCATAACTCAGCAGTGGTATCAGAGCCAAGGTTCTAGGGAGCATGATTAGGACTTAAGGATTGATTATCATATTTTAAATCTAATTTTTAAAGGAATTATACTTGCTAGATTTTCTGCATGCTGAAATTTCAGGTTGCTGAAATTTTCAGCATGCAGATTTTTATTTGCTATGATCTTGCAAATTATTTTAGAATTGCAATTAGATTATAATATTTTAAATCAAGTAATGCATGATCTGAAATTCAGATAATAGCATAATAGGTTTAAAGTTTCAGATATGAAAATATACATAAGATGCATGTAATCATAATGTTCATACTTGTTTAAGGTTATGTTTAAAACAATGTATGCATAAGATGTTTGTATTAGTTAAACAAAATTTATTTGCATGAATGTAAATAAAACCCTTAAACAATAGGACATTTATATAAGATGTAAACTGAAACGATTATGTCATTTACATAAGATGTAATCGCATAATATATGAAAGGGTTTCATAATTACATAGGATGTAAACTTGAACCAATATGACATTTACATAAGATGTAAATCGAACGACATATGGTATGGGGTAGATTGTTACATTAGATGTAAATCCCAAGAAATCTAAAACCTCCCTAAATCAATCGAAAGTGAACGATACATTAAGCTAGCCATATTTGATTAATTGATCTAATTGGTGTCTAGGAAAGCTTAAAGGTGGTTACTTAATTAGGACCTTACTCTCTGAGTAAGGAAAACCTCCCACCTGCTTATCTGGCTAATTGATCAATTACCTCCTATGGAAAGCTCAAAGTGGGAATCACTAAGATCTGATTACCCAATATTAAGTCGATTGGTCTTCCACCGTAGTAGAGTTGCTAAGATCTTTCCGTCGTTGATTAGTCTCGGCTGGATATAGTGGGCTAGTTGCATCGGAGGATTAGACCTCTCTATTAACATAAGATGTTGTGGGGTAAAGGTGGGGTCGGTGATAAGTGCTAAATAATGTATAAATTTATCTATTTTACATAGCACTTATTATTATTGTTATGCACATATTTTAAATTTAAACATAAGAAAATGTGTTTTCCCTCTTCATTGCATTTTAATAAATTATTAGAGGTAATTCAAGTTTGGTTTAATTTTCTATATTGATTTAGTCTAATGTGTGTGCAGGTCAAGTCATCCCATTCACGAACTAGTTTCAATCTGTTCCATGTGTGGACTACTTTCTCCCACATGTGCATAAAGCTACCCATTCCTTTGTCCACGTCATATTTTTCGTGTGCACCAAGTTTCCCAACTTAGCAAAACAAAGGCCTCTCCCATTTTCTCCACGTTTCCAAACTTCCTTTATTTTAGATTCAGAACAAAGCCCTTCCAACCTACCCGAGTGGACCCCAACCACTTTTCTAAAAAAAAAGAAAAAAGAAGAAGAAATATAAATAATAAGAAAATTCACATATCCTCCCTCATTCCCGTGTTGGGAATCCTTCTGTCAGGTTATTGATCAACTTTTCATTGGAGTCGGCTCGTGTGGTTCGGGAGTCGTCTCGTATCTTTGTCCATTGAAAATAAACTTTCTATCTTTGTCTGAGAGAGATGTCCCGTACTTAGTGAAGAGGCGACTCGTGCTTCATCCGCGGGATAGGAGACGACTCGCGCTTGACTCGAGTCGACTCATGCTGTGTGGCTTGAAATACTCTTTCTGTCTTCCTGAGAGAGTCATCTCATGACTATCGGGAGTCATCTCGTGCTTTGTCTGAAGAATGGGAGACGGCTCGTGCTTGATTCGAGTCGACTCGTGCTTTGCGATCGGGATTACTTCTTTCTGTCTTTCTGAGAGAGTCGACTCGTGCTTTCTGGAGATGGCTCGAAGGTGTGCCAATATCCTATTATTGCCCAAGGTGACAACCCAAGAGGGGGGTAAATTGGGTTTTCTAAAAATTATGTTCCTTAATTTTTACTTTGAATTGAATGCAGCGGAATGATAAGATGTTACTTACTTAAGCTCTAGGCAATTACAAGTAAAGCAGTGGAAATTTAAGCTAGAGCAATTATACTATGGCTTTAGGGTGCAATTGATCTAAAATTAACTTATAGTTGTATGATCAATTTTAATCCATATGAATGGTAAGAATGGAGTGGAAGCTAAGCAAGTTCTAAACAATCACTTATAAATCAATAGAAAACAAAGCTAGAGATATTACACAATCAAGTATGAATGTAAGGCATGAAATATAAGAGATAAGGCATCACAAACACAAATATATATAGTGGTTCGATGCACCCCAGCACCTACATCCACTCCCCAAGACCTCTTGGGAATTTCACTATAATTCCTCAGATTACAGCC
Source organism: Phoenix dactylifera (assembly GCF_009389715.1). Classification (NCBI taxonomy): domain Eukaryota; kingdom Viridiplantae; phylum Streptophyta; class Magnoliopsida; order Arecales; family Arecaceae; genus Phoenix; species Phoenix dactylifera. The sequence goes on along the minus strand of NW_024067780.1, from coordinate 399,991 downwards.
GGTTGTTTTACAAGCTCACAACCCAACTTGTTGTTTTCACGAGATTACAACGAACTCGATCGGTTTTCACAGGCTCACCGACTAGAACCACCCGATAATTTTTCCGAGTTCACAATCAAACCCAGTTGGTTTTTCCCGGTTCACCAACCACAACCTTACACCGTTGGTTTTTCCTTTGGCTCACCAACAAACCTTAACCCCTTGATTCAATCCCTTGATTGAATCAAGTTACAAGATATTAGAACAAGAGTTTAAAACAAATACAAGCTTCTTAAACAAACATATATAACAATGTAAACAAATAGAGTAAAGAGAAATCCTCAAACAAGTTTTGTAGATGAAGGAACTCGGCTTCTTCTTTACTTGACCCTCTTCTGATTTCGCACGAGGTAGAGGATTACTGAGGCAGCACACAGTTGGAGAGGAAGCTTTGGGATTCACTTGGATGCTCTTCTTCTCTCTCTTTTGCTTTGAATGACCCTTTTGTACTTTTGGAAGGTTTCTCTTGAAATCTCTTTGAAATCTCTTTCCTATGTGTTCTCTCCCACTTTCTTAACTTCTTCCCTAGCTCTTCCCTTGATTTTATAGCTTTGGATGGTGTGGGAACAAAGATCTAGCCGTTAGAGACAAAAATAGAGCTGTTGGAGTTGAGAAAGAACTAGCCGTTATGCCTCCCAGCGTGCTCGAGTCGACTCAGCTGAAGCAAGAGTCGACTCGTGAATAGGAGTCTGCAGGCACTGTAGCTGGGAGTCGACTCGACTGTAGCTGGAGTCGACTCGAGCACTGTAGCGCTGAAAATCAACTCTCTGTCTTTTTATCTGTTCTCAATCGGAGTCGACTCGCAGAGTCTTGAAGTCGACTCAAGCACTATTCCTTAAAACTCCAGAGTGCTAGAGTCGACTCTGAACTTGCATGAGTCGACTTGAGGACTATTCTTTTGAATCTTTCTTTGAATTTGTTCCTCCAACTTGAATCCTTTGAACTTGAAACTTGGGCCAATGAAGTGTGGCTTTCTTCCAACTTTTTGAGAGCTTTTGAGGTCTTCTTCTATTTTTCCAACTTGTTATGTTCCTTGCAAAATAAATATCTTTCTTTTTGCAACACAAACATTAATAATTATACTTCAAGGTTTTGTGTTCATCAAAATCAATCTTTGGGTCAGCAATCTCTTCCTTTTTGATGATGACAAAACTTGGAGTATATGCAATATAAAATAGATTGTGTTCTAGAACTAATGCATAACTAAGTTGCATGAAGTAGAAAACATGCATATTTAAAACATACTTCATGATAATGCTTTAGATTTAATCAGCTTAACACAATCAACATATTTCAATCTAAGCTGATTTGTATTTAATTTAAAACATAAAGCATTATGAGCATATACTCATACTCAAATATTTCTCCCCCTTTTTGACAACATCAAAAAGGTTGCAAAGTAATGAAACATTAAGCACAAAGCAGCAAATGATACTCAAATATTCCTTTTCCTTAGTGTACTCTGATTTTCAGTCAATGCATGTTGAATTATTGCAAGAATATGAATCATATAACTCAAGGCAATAATGTCAGAATAAGATTAATGAGCATAGATCAAAGCCAATTAAGATGATTTCAGAGCAAATCACATCGAATGTGATTCCAAAGATAGTTTTCAAATCAAGTGTAGGTGGAACCTTTTTTAAGTTAATTCAAGGAGTATCAAGACTGATATTCAATGAAGGCACGAATGGAAATCTAACCCCCTTTTTTTTGAAAGATCTTTAATAACAAGTATGAAAGCTTGTTTATTTGAGATATTTTGCCTAATATATTAAGTATTTAGCAACATGAGAGCAATTTAATAAATTTTCAGAGTATAAGATCAAAACTTAAAAAAATATAACATCATGTTGGATCATTAATTCTTAATGACTTCAAAGTTCTTATATGATAATAAAAGCATTCGGGCACAAATACCAAAACATGAATTCATGCAATTTATGATATATCTTAGAGCATACATAAAATTCAAAGCTTTGAAAGTTCTTTTAAAACTCTTTTAAAGACTTTCTTTTATTTCTTTAAAAAGAAGCACATTTTGATACATATAAAAATGAATTGACACAAAATTGTTCTAAAGAGCAAGCCAATAAGAACTCATTAGTGAATTCCAAAATAGATTTTCTAATAAAGACAGATGGAATTCGTATTCAAATAATTTTCAGAACAGTTGATTTGCCGATTAGGTGCATTTTAAAATCTATAAATCTATCATATGTAGCAGCTACTTTTAAATTTGTGTTCACAAGAGATACTCAAGAAAATTCAACACATTATTCTTCCCATTTTTCATTAAACTAGAGGCTCTTAAGATCAACTGTTTGAATTGCAATTTGGTTCATGATTGATGCATAAAATATATTAACCAAATAGTAAGCCTCAAGGTGTATTACAGAGATTTTCATATTTAAATTTCAGATATTTATATAATGAAGAGTATTAGGATCACTTCTCATTTAGTATTTTTTCTCTCTCCTTTTGTTATCGATTTATGCGATTAAGTTTCATATGATCTCTCCTCCTGAAACAACCTTTATAGAACTCAACTCAAGGTAAGCAACGGCAATACAAAGAGGTCCATCAGAATCAATCCATAAAACATTCAAGGAATGCATCAAGTGAAAGTGACTTTTGAATAAGACACATAATGCATTTAGATTAAATATCTAAAGCTCCCCCTCAAAAGATGCTTTCTTCTATAATCATTCTTTTCTTTTTGTTGAGTTTCAGATTTTGATGATAAGCATGAATAAAACTGAAATTCTATAATATCAAGAATGTAGAGATTATTCAAAATTTATAGCAATCACTCTTTTTAATCTTTCAAGAACAAGTTATGCTTCCTCTTAATCTGTGAGAAAATGTTCTGAAATATTAATTAGAAAATAATTCATTTGAAGCTCAATTTCTTTCAAAAGTAATTACATTTTCTTTCTTTTAAGAGTCATTTGAGGGAGCTGAAATGTTTCTAGCTTTAAGATCATTCACTCTTTTAAAAATAGATTTTTCTTTTAGTGATGGAAGCAACAATCATGCAGAAAGGGATATAGAAGATCATTCAGGTGAATATTTATAGAATTTATTTTTTTACTCATAGATTCACAGCAATGTATATATGAAATACAATGAATCTTTTTAATATCAAAACAAAGTTATATATTTAGAAACATTTGTTCGCAATCAAGATCATTGAAAAATACATCATTTAAATCAATTTTAGTACACTTTAAAGATAAGAAATGATATGTTTCAGATGCGTATCGGAGCAATCAACCAAGGCATCAAAATTAATTCTATTTTTCTTAAGTTAAGATTTTTATTTAGGAATCATATTGAGTTATTCTCCCTAATGTTGCGATCATTGAAGCATATAACTAAGGTTACAAAGATGTAACGATATAAGCATTTTTAAATTAAGTTTAAGCTTTTATACAAAATCGGATTCTGAACTTCATAAAGATTTTTAAGGAGGCTTTCAAAGTTATAATTTGGGATATGTATCTTCCACGTTGTAGCTCATCTTAAATTATTACGATTGAAAACACATATTTCAAACATATTAGAACATATTCAGAATCTTTGTATTTAATCAATTCATTTTTCCTAAATAGAGATATCCTTCTCTTCTCCTTTTTACAAATTTATTTAACTTTCAGATTTCCAAGATGATCGTGAACGATAAATCTGAAATTTCTTTTTAATAATACCAAAAAAAAATTTATGTAGTATTTCAAATATTCAATCAAATTATCCAAGCATGGAGCATTACAAAATATTTAGAATCCATAACTCAAAACATCATGCCACATGTAAAATATATTATGTGTTAAGTCATGCATTAAAATATTAAGAACAAGCATGTCAAGGATCAGAATCATTTCTTTTCAAATAAACTTCTCCTATTTAAATATAATCTTGCACTGATTTCATCCTTAAGGTGTGTTTTCAAGTGATTAAAACTTAACTTGATTCTTATTATATACTTTCATTTACTTTGTCTTTCATTTCCTTATTTTTTTTGAATTTCTTTTCTTAACCAATTAATGAACATTTTGATTTTGTTTTTCATTTTTACTTTCTTATGCTCTGTACTCTATTTGCTCCCTATCCGGTGGAGTTGGAAGGGGCACGAGGTACTACCACTAGCCTTCCTCTTGTGCTGTCCCTAATATACCCTACACTAAATAGTTGGATCAAATAGTGCCGAGTACTACCACTAGCCTCTCCATTGGCACCATCCCTATGATAAGCAATATAGAAAGGTTAAAATGTTCACTTCAAACTCCTCCTGTTTAAGTGTAATTAATTACAGATTTTATTCCTTCCAAAAGAATGCCCACACAAGTCTCACAAATGTGCCGAATATATTATGTTTGTTTTGTTTTTTCTTAAGATTGGAGTATTTGCTTTTACTTAGAATTTACTTTCCTTGAATAATGCTCATTTTATTTTCTTTATCTCTCTCTCTTTTTGTTATTCTCAAGTAATTTACATGAAAGAGCATAATAAAGAATTAATCTAATGTATCATATAGATGTATATCATGCAAACAATATTTTCATTATGCTCAAGGATTCATAGCTTCTCACAAGTTATTTTAAATCAAAATTTTAAGCATAAACTTGTATATTTCATGGTTATAACATAAGCAAAAATATATTTTAGTTTGGACAAACCATGAAACAATTTCTAAAAGCATAAGTTAATTAATACATATATAGACATGATATCAAGAATTTAATAATTAAAGATTTTAATCATGCCACAATAAGATTTAAGTTATTGATTTTGCTCAGCTAATTTATGAGAGAGGTATCTAAAATTACCGATTCATTCTGCATTCTTCAAGTCAAATACCTACTAGATTTATTATGTGTAAACTTTTGGCTGAAGAAGGTCTCCTTTCTTGTTTGCATGTGAATGTTTATTGTATCTTATGTGGAGGTGTCCTTCAAATTGAAATCTCTCATTTTCTTGCTTAAGGATCATGCATTATTAACAAAATCTTTTTCTTTCTTGAAGAAAAGTCATTAGTTTCTTTAAGATACAAAATATTCATACAACATACTTCTTAACTAGATGACTCAACATAAGATATGACAATAATTGAATATTGAGTCACTTTACTCAAGAGATTGCCTAAATATAAGCAAGCACATGTCACTTGAACTAAAGAGATAGTTTTATTAACCAAGATGGTTCAAGGACAAGCATGTGAGGCAATAGAAAAATTCATCAAAGTCAAATCAATTTCTTGTTTTTAGAATCAATTTAGCTTAGATTCTATTTGCTTAAGATAATTATCAATAAGACATGCTAGCTAAGTTTTAATCAAATTATCTTAAACAGTTGTTTCTATCAAAATTCAAATTATGATTCATTTGTTATCAATAAAATATAATTCGTTAGAGTTAGATTGAAGTCTTACACAAGGGCACATAATGAGCATACAATCTGGTCTACTAGCTGTATGATAAAATAATTATTCTATCATGCTTCAATACAGCTTTAAAACAATAGATCTACCTTACTCATCCTTTTCAAATTCTACAAGATGGGGTCATAGACATACCTTCTTCGTGCCAATCTTCTATAAGAGTTTTCTTGTGGACTAACTTTGGTCAATGAAGATCCTCTTTCTTGTTTGTCTTAATTTGGAGTTCGAGAAAAAATATTAATTCATTCATCATACATATTTCAAACTCACTTTGCACGAGTTTAGTAAAATCTTCATATAAATCTTCATTAGTAGAACCAAAAATGATGTCATCAATGTATACTTTGAGCAAATAAGATATCACAAATTCTTCTTTTTGATGCATAGATTTATCACTATTACTTTCTATCAAAAAAGTTACTCAAGCTTTTATATCATGCTTTTGGTGCTTGTTCCAAATCACATATTGCTTTATTATATTTGTAATGAGTGTTTTCAAATAAGGTGGTTATTTTACATAGATCTTCTTTAATGAAATAACCACATAGGAGTGCATTCTATACATTCATTTGACAGAATATAAAGCTCATAAGGCAAGCAAATTATAATGGTGATCTTTACTTCTAATCATCCAAGAATTTCACCAAGATCTATTTCATCTTTTCTTGATTGAATCTTTTAGTAGTCACCAATTTTTCTTCATTAAGTACATTTCTGAAAAACTCAATTTGGTTCTAATTATTAACAAGTTTTCAGATTTTATCGGCAAGATTTCAAATTCTATCTCTTTCAAAAATGATTTAGTTTAACTTGACCAATTATAATCTTGTTCATTCTTCTTAAGGTGTTTTAGTTTCAGATTGTTATATGTAAGCAAAAAGATTAACCATATATATATATAATCTGATTTTAGTGACTTGATGAAAGATTATTAGTCTCATAAAGAATAAAATGAATTGAAATTTCTACAACTAAGTTCTTTTCATTGAATATTCTATATGCATTGCTTGATGAATGATATCCAAAGACAGGAGTATCTTTATTAGATTTGGCATTATTTTCATAAGAATATATCGAGCATAACATGTACGACTGAAAAATATGAAAGATATGCAATAGTTCATTTTCTATTTTTTAGAAGATCAAAAGGAGTTTTCATCAAAAATAGATCTAATAGAAACCATATATATGACAAGCAGTGATGATAGCTTTTAACAAAAATCATTTAAGCAGAAGACTATCATACAACATTGTCTTTTTCATTTCTTCAAGGATTCTATTAACCCTATTTTACTTATGGTGTTCTTGGTGCAGAAACAATTGTATTCAATATTATTTTCTGTGCAAAACTTAACAAGAAATTGGTTTTCAAAAATATGCCATAATATTTCTTTATTTTCACAGTTTGCAAATCTTTTTCATTTGAACTCTTTTGTGAGTTTGTGCCAATGCAGAAAATATTTCAATTTAAGTGCCAAGAACAAAACCAACGTTAGCTTTGATAAATCATCCACAATTACAAAATTAAGAAACTTATCTCCTAGGTTTACAATTCTAGAGATCCAAATAAGTTCTTGTGGAGAATTTTCAAAGACTATGAGATGGAAACAATGTTTTTAGATTTAGAAATGATTTTAGTTTGTTTTCCTAGATGATATGCATAGAAAACTTTGACCTTGCCGAAATTAATCTAAGTAAACCAATAACAAGGTCTTTTAAGATTAAGTCCATACTAGTATGAGTTGATTTTATATGCCAAAACTAGCTTTTTTAATCTTGGTATTCATAATGCATATATCTAAAAATATACCAAGTTCACATTCTTATGCCTAAGATCAATAAAAGATAATGCCATTGATAAGAACTCTCAATCATGCATATAGAAAATTTATAGAGTTATTCTAGGAGAATTGATTTACAAAATTATCCATCTATAAGTAAAGCATAATATAGAAAGATGAAGTGATTTGGATATATTTTCTTTTCATACCAAAATATCACTTATATCACAAAAATGATTAATACTTGCAAGTTATGTTTTAAACAACTAATAAAATAATTTCAATACGAGAGGATGCAAGAATTACTTATTTCATTATTTTTTTCATTTTAATCACTCTTCTTAATTATATTTTAAATTCAATTCTTTAACACGTGTCTAGAGCACCCATTGTTCAGATAACATCTTTTATCAGAACCTTGGATAGCTAGACACACTTGCTGAAAAATAATCATGTTTTCAACTTAGGAACCCAAGCTCTTTTGGATCCTTGCAAGTTAGCTATAATTGTTCCTTTTGGAACCTATATTTTCTTGATAACTATTTTGTTTATTAGTTTGCATATTTTAGGATTACAAGGAATGTATTTTTGCATACTCTTGTCAAATTTAACAAACATAGATTTAACATAAGTAGATGATGAATTTTCAATTTTTTGTTTTTGTTCATTAGGTTCATCAGATTTTTGAAAAACTGTTTTAGGATGATCAGTGGAGGATTTAACACATATGTTATTAAAGACTTTTTGTATGTACCAAGGTTGATATCCTAATCCAGCCTTTTCAAATTCAGCTCTTTGATTATTTATCATTAAGTTCAATTTTTCAGAGCTGATAGTAAATTTTTCAACTATAGGCTTAAATTTGTTAACTTCTTTAGTTAACCTTTCATTATCTTCTAAGAGCAATTCATTATTTTTCTAAATTATATCATGGCTTTCAACAAGAGATAGATTTTTCTGATTTAGATTTTTATTCTTTAAACTAAGTTTCTTATATTCTAAGTATAGTTCAGAAAAAGCATCATAAAGTTTATCAAATGTAAAATCAGATTGAGTTTCGGCATGTACTTCATCTTTGAATGAGAAATCACTTTCAGTTGTAGTATATACCTCATCTTCATGCCCCACAAGGCAAAGATTTTCAATTTTAGTTTGCTGTTCTTCTTCTTCAGAGCTTGTTTCACTAAAAATGTTAGTGCATTCATATTTAACTTCAAGCATATTCCAGATTTTCTTAGCAGTTATGCAAAAAGATATGCTATTAAGTTCAGTATCATCTAATGCACAATATAGAATATTTATGGCTTTTGTATTTTGCTGAGCCATTTTCTTATTATGATTAGTGTTTGTGTATGGACCATTGACTATGATACTTGTTCGTCCGATTCCTGCCTACCTAAAAATACGCTAGACAGATCGTTGTTAGAACCGACGAATAAAAGTTAAATTTAAATTTCTACTCTTACCTTTCCTACTCGAAGAATAGTAGTTGTAAGAGGTCGATCCACAGGGAGGCAATTGGAGTTGCTTAAAAATAAAAACGTTCACTCGGATTCAAAATTGATTTTTGAATGATCAAAGGAAAACATTACGTCGGGGATGTTTGAATGATTCTCTGGTCTACTAGAGAATGTTTTCTACTTGAAGAATAAACAAAAGAAAGAAAGAAAACTTTGTAATTGAGAATGTAATGCAGAGTAGCGGTCAAGCAGCAAAGAAAAATATTTAAATAAGATTTTCAGTACAAATAAAATAAATTGCAGGAATTAAACTGAAACTTAGAACATAGATTGCATAAAAGAAAATTGATGGATTTCATAAAAAGAAAACTGATTACAAATAAAAGTGGAGATTAGAAGGCCTAATACTCTCCTATTTTGCAAATAAAATAAAAACAAGAAACCTTATTTCCTCTCCCTTTCTCTCCCACGGTGAACTTTCAACATAAAACACCGTTTTTTTTTCTTTCTTCTTCCCAAGAACAGAGCATTGCTCTGTTTCTTCTTCTTTGAACCAGCCGAGCTCCCACCTCCTTTGGTTCCCACCCCAACCGAGCACTCCCCTCTTCTCTTCCTCCTTCTCCTTTTATAGCCGCGGACGGACGCCTGATGCGGAAGGGAGATGGCAGACGCGGTGAGGATGCGGGGAGGAGTCGATCACGGACGCAATCCAGGCGCTGGGAGCACTGCGGAAGGAAGAAACGGAAGGGAGGAGATGCGTTGGGGACTCGGACGGGCGCTGAAATCGGGCGGACGGCTGGCAGCGATTGTGAGGCGCTGGGATCACGGGATCATGGCTTGGAGCTGAAGCGGAAGGTGGGGACTTGGCTTCCTTCTTCGGGTGCTGCTGATGCGGAAGGGAGGCGCTGGGATCTTCCTTGTTGGGAGGTGAATCGCCCGGGATTGCACGCGGAAGAGGAAGGATGATGGGGCTTCTTTCACGGATGCGGGATTGCTGGGAGCGTGATCGACGGGGTGACTTGCTGGCACGGTGGCTGGCACGGATGAGGGACCGCCGAGATCATGGAAAGGAAGGAGACGCGGGATCTGAATATGGGTCATGTGCCAGTTTCTGCAATGGAATTGGATTTGGAAGAAGGTCTGGGTCCTTCTTTTCCCTTCTGAGAGGGGAGCTGGGAGACACCAAGTTCCGTCCAATTAGTCATATAGATAAAAATAGTGTGATATGAAATTTGGGAAATTCGTCACAGGTCATCTGTTCTGACTGGAGGTCAATTGCAAGTCTTTCAAGTCATGGGTCAGCCAGCACCTCATAGTTATGATATGGTCAAATTAGATTTGCCCAAAATTCTCTCCCAAAAGCACAAAGAAATTGGACCCGATTCGGACCCGAACCCGACTCGGACCCGAACCCGATTCGGACCCAAACCCGATCTTCAACCGGGTCGGATCTGGGAAGAGATCCTTCTGAAGTCAAATTTGTACTCAATGTGCATTTTATCTCTAATTTATGATAATCTGTGTCAAACCTAAATATAATATTAATCCAGTAAATTTATCATTATTGGTTTAGCAATAACACTAATTTTAGTGACATATAGGTCGCACTTTTATGCTCTCATCACACCCCCCAACTAGCTTATTGCTAGTCTCTAGCAATTTAGTGCGAAAATGATAAAATGAGAGTGCAAAAGTGTAATTTATTATATAAATATACTAAGATAAATACTCATTTTCGTAGAGCATTACGATTGCACTTAGCACGTGCAACAAGCCGTTAAACCCCTAGGTTACCCTAGTGGATGAGTGTTGTCTCGTGAGGGTTTGCAGTGAAGTTACCCACAAACTTCAATCCCAAAATCAAATTTGTTTTATGAAATGAAAGTCTAATTTTCAAGTACATAACTGATAAGAATTTCAAAAGCACACAAGGTTTTAATTACTAAGTAGCCCAAATTCTAGGTTAGTATGCAATTTAAGTTGAAGTTATTAAGTTTTCTGCTAGGGAGTTGTAATACTTATTTATACTTGAGTGCTTAGTGAAGTCTAGACCATGCACCAGCTAAGGTTTCGGATCTCCAAAATATCGCTAATATTAGTAGTTTCCAAGAATTGGTCGGACAAGACCTATTTGCTGATTCAAAATCATCTTATCTGCAGGATTTCGAGAGCTGTGGATGTTTACTTTAATACCTCATGGGCTTTATCTGTAATATTCTAGTTTACTCGAATTTTTACAACGACGGCTTTCACACTATTGTCTTTCTTAAGGTCAATATACACATTTTTTTTTCATCATTTTTTTTTGTTTTTTTTTCGTTAAAGAGAAATGATAGTGTATATATTGTGCACTTTTACTCCTGTGATGATTCCTCCATGTAGCGAGCAATTAGTCGATAATTCTCACACCAGTTGGCATGAGGTGTCGGGCATCAAGACTCCCCTACGGACCTATGCTCGGGTTCCTCATCACAAGCCCGCTGACCATTGTCAATAGGTAGCCCTTTTCGATGCACCTGACTAAATCCACCAAATAGTTTTTTTTTTTTGAACTTTTTTTTTTTGGATCAGAAAAAGATGGTTCATCAGGATTCGAAGTTGCTACCATATTCTCAACACAATGTCGATCCTATACCTTAGAAAATGCAGGCCAGATGTGTTGTAAAATTCAAAGCACTAATTAGCTTACAACTCACTAAAAGGAACTTAATAAAAAGAACTCACTTTGCACTACTTCCAACTAGTCATTGGGCTCTTAGATTTTATATACCTCGTGTGTTATAGTTTTTTTTTTTAAATTAAATTTTTTTTTATAAAAATTCCAAATGCTTAAAAATACCCCCAAACCTAAATCTAACATTGTCCTCAATGTTAAAGAAAATTTAAAGCAGTAAGAGGACAGAGGAGAAGTTACCTGATATGGGTGGGTAAATTGAAAGTTGGGGCAAAATCCCCCAAACCTGCATGTTAGTAATTTTTTGAACTTTTTTTTTCTTTTTTTTTTTAAATAAAAGATATTTACATGTTGGGTTGCCTCCCAAGAGCGCTAAGTTTTATGTCTTCAGCCAGACAAAATGTAAATCTCCTTTTTTTTTCAACCATTATCTAAGAATGGTTTTGGAAAAGTCCGATGAAGAACAGTCGGCTGATGACGATCTATGCTCATAAGGGGAACAGAACTAAGAGGCGCATGCTTGATCCCTTCCTCGGAATGGGCAAGGTAAGCTTCTAAAGGGTCCTTATTATAAGTTTGTAAGAAAGTCTCCTGAACCAGACTTTCAATCATGTCAACTTCATTGATTTCTTTGTCGTCTGGTGGTTGTTTACTTATGTTGAAGACATTAAGCTCGACTTTCATGTTGCCAAAAGATAACTTCAGCATCCCATTTCGACAGTTGATCACAGCATTTGCTGTGGCTAAGAAAGGTCTACCTAAAATTATAGGTGTGTGACTGTCTGGATGTATTGCAGGTTCAGTCTCAAGGATAACGAAGTCTACAGAATAGTAAAACTCATTTACTTTCACTATTACATCCTCTACAATCCCCTTGGGGTACTTCACTGTCCTATCTGCTAAGGAAAGGGTAATATTTGTAGGCTTTAATTCCCCCAAACCTAATTTTTGGTACACATAGTAGGGAAGTAGGTTTACACTGGCTCCTAAATCTAATAGAGCTCTTTGGATGATCGTCTCTCCTATTTTTATTTCAATAGTTGGGCAACCAGGGTCTTTGAATTTCGGGGCAATCTGTTGTTGAATGAGAGATGAGGCTTGTGCAGCCATAACAGCTTGCCTAGGAATACTTGTTTTTCTTTTGACCGCGGTGAGGTCTTTCAAGAATTTTGTATAGGAGGGAATTTGTCTTATGGCATCGAGAAAAGGTATATTTATTTGAACAGTTTTAAAGACTTCCATGATTTCATCAAAGTTAGATTGTTTCTTGGAGTCCTGAAGTCTACTGGGAAAGGGAACCTTGGGTTTGTATGTTTCTATAGGTTCTTCCCTTTTTTCCGGTTTGTCCTGTTCTTGACCCCTCTTCTGAATAGGATTCTTATCGGATTCAGATTTATTTTCTTTTTCATTTTCAGGAAGTTGGACTTTATTGTCCACTTGCTTGCCAGACCTTAAAGTGGTAATTGCCTGGACTTCATAGGTCGGATTTCCATTAGAATTGATTTGATATTGACCTATCTGACCTTGATTTTGTTGTCTACTAGGGTTAGGCACTGGTTGACTAGGTAGTTCACCTTTCTTCCTATCCCCTAGAGAGTTAGCTATTTGGCTCAGACTAACCTCAAGTTTTGCAATTGCTTGCGCATGGAATTGGTTAGTCTGGGCTTGGGCTGTATTGGTCTGTTGTTGTTGTTTGATAAAATCTTGTTGTTGTTTCATCATATTAGCCATCATGGTTTCTAATTGTGAAGGTTGCTGTGGGATAGGGGCATTATAAGGCGGTACAGATGGAACCAAAGGTTGGTTCATTTGTGGTGGACCTATCCTGGGGAAGTTGTTTTGAAAACCTGGTGGACCACTTTGATGCTGAATAGGTTCATTTTGCTTGTATGAGAAATTTGGGTGGAACCTATTATCAGGGTGGTAAACTGGGCTGAATGAGTTGGGAGTGGGCTTCTTAAAGGTACTATATGAATTTAGAGCATTTGCTTGCTCGGCCTTTATGATGGGCAGATTAGGGCAGCACTCCACTAGATGCTCCGGACTGTTACACAAGACACACAAACTATATGACTCGTGTTCCACTTTCATGATGGGATTTGACTCTTTGTATGAACTCGAACTAGTGGAAACAGTAAAAGCATCAAACTTTTTACTTAAATTGTTCATCCCATTCACTAGGTTGGACATAACATTTTTGAGTTCTGGGTCGGTTTTCATTTCATAATTACCTGGTTTTCTAGACCCGAACTCATCTCTATTTACTTCCTCACCATAGCTACTCCAATTTTGGGCATTCTCGGCTAAGTTAACAAGAAATTCATAGGCTTGATCCGGGGTTTGGTTCATGAACCTACCCTTGTGCATGGACTCAATCATGTTTCTATGTGCCGGAGTTAGTCCTTTATAAAAGAAATGTACTAGATCAGCCTTGTTAAGCCCATGGTGCGGGCACTTGACTAACAGATCATGGAATCTTTCCCAAAGTTGGGAAAATTCCTCCTCAGATTTTCCTCTAAAAGTTCTGATGGCATCCTTAATTTTTTCAGTTTTTACCATGGGATAGAACTTAGCCATGAACTTCCTAGACAACTGTTCCCATGATGTGATGGAATTTGAAGCGAGGGAATACAGCCATGCAGCAGCACGATCTTCTAAAGTCATGGGAAACAATCTTAATTTAATACCCTCTTCATCTAAGTTTTGATTTCTAAATGTTTGACAGATTGTCAAAAACTTGTTTAGATGAATATAGGGTTGTTCACTCTCGAACCCATGAAACTTGGGTAACATGTTTATTGTTGCAGCCCGAATTTCAAATTGGGCTGCATTATTTATTGGCAATACTATGCATGTAGGTGGACTAGCGGATGCAGGAGCGAATAATTCATTCAGGGTTCTAATATGTTCATCCATTGTAGAGATCGACGGTTGGTTTACAGTTCGCAGGTTATGATGAAAAGTTCTGTCAATCTCAGGATCAAATGGGGTTAACTTATCCCTTAATGACCTTCTACCATGCATACATTTTCCACAACTTAATTAGACTCAATTTTTTTTTTTTTTAAACGAAATCCTAAAAGATAAGAAGAAGGGCTAGACCAAGATGACCACAATCAACACCACACAATAATTTGACCCTATTAATTTTAGAGCTAAGTGAGGTTTAGTAGCTTCTTATATCTAGTTGCATAGAGACTTCTCAGGTTAAAAAAGTTTCTGAAATTCTCTCTAGATTAGACAGCTCCTAATCTCCCTTTCAGATTAAGCTTGAGCTTACCAGTTAAGTGATCCAGTAACCAGTGACCAGGAAAGTCCCGGGGTGTGCAGTGGTGCCAGAAGGGATACACCGATACCACAATACCCGTAACAGTTCTCACTGTTGTAAAACTTTCCTAGACATCACCAATTACTAAATCCTCACTGGAGTGGCTTTCAGCCGCTTCTTTCCAAGAGCCTAATTGAGCTCGAAAACCCTAAGGCCAACGTCTAATTGGATTTTAATTTAATTTGGCTTAGGATAAGTATGCAAGGTGGTGATTTTTGGGCTAAGGACAGGTAATGACTTTCCGACCTTATCTTTTTAATGGGTTTTGCCCTTAATTACTTTATGCAAATGCTTAATACTAAATGCAGCAAATAATCAATATTTTTTTAAAGTTTATGCAATGTCATTAGGTTGTACTGATTAAATGAGCAAGCAATTTTTTTTTTCATTTTTTTATATAATTTTTAATTTTTATTTATTATTTTTATTATTATTATTTTTTATATATAGCAATAACTTGAATATAAACTAAACACAATTCTTATGCGTCAGTCAATCTCCGAATGCCCGTTGAATAAGCTCTGGAGATTACTCCGTGAGGAGTCCCAATAGAGGTATGATCACCTCGGGGGGATTGCGCCTTATCAATTACTAGCAAAAATAATATAGATTTTTTTTATTTTTTTTTTAAATTTTTTTTTGAATTTTTTTAATATATTTTTTAAATTTAAATTTAAATTTCAAATTTCGAATTTCAGAATTCAAATTTTGAATTTAAATTTTTGAATTTTTGAATTTTGAAATATTTTTTTATTTTTTATTTTTTTATTTTATTATTATTATTATTTTTTTGAATTTTTTTTTCAAATTTCAAATTTCAGAATTTAATAACTACGAAATTATTAACTGAAAATAATCAAAATAATAAAAATAAAAACTTACTACCGGAGTGCGTTCACTCCGGGCATCCAAAATCCAATTTGATCTTCGTGATCGTTCTTGCTTCTCGATTTGCCTCCCCGGCAACGGCGCCAAAATTCTGTTCGTCCGATTCCTGCCTACCTAAAAATACGCTAGACAGATCGTTGTTAGAACCGACGAATAAAAGTTAAATTTAAATTTCTACTCTTACCTTTCCTACTCGAAGAATAGTGGTTGTAAGAGGTCGATCCACAGGGAGGCAATTGGAGTTGCTTAAAAATAAAAACGTTCACTCGGATTCAAAATTGATTTTTGAATGATCAAAGGAAAACATTACGTCGGGGATGTTTGAATGATTCTCTGGTCTACTAGAGAATGTTTTCTACTTGAAGAATAAACAAAAGAAAGAAAGAAAACTTTGTAATTGAGAATGTAATGCAGAGTAGCGGTCAAGCAGCAAAGAAAAATATTTAAATAAGATTTTCAGTACAAATAAAATAAATTGCAGGAATTAAACTGAAACTTAGAACATAGATTGCATAAAAGAAAATTGATGGATTTCATAAAAAGAAAACTGATTACAAATAAAAGTGGAGATTAGAAGGCCTAATACTCTCCTATTTTGCAAATAAAATAAAAACAAGAAACCTTATTTCCTCTCCCTTTCTCTCCCACGGTGAACTTTCAACATAAAACACCGTTTTTTTTTTCTTTCTTCTTCCCAAGATCAGAGCATTGCTCTGTTTCTTCTTCTTTGAACCAGCCGAGCTCCCACCTCCTTTGGTTCCCACCCCAACCGAGCACTCCCCTCTTCTCTTCCTCCTTCTCCTTTTATAGCCGCGGACGGACGCCTGATGCGGAAGGGAGATGGCAGACGCGATGAGGATGCGGGGAGGAGTCGATCACGGACGCAATCCGGGCGCTGGGAGCACTGCGGAAGGAAGAAACGGAAGGGAGGAGATGCGTTGGGGACTCGGACGGGCGCTGAAATCGGGCGGACGGCTGGCAGCGATTGTGAGGCGCTGGGATCACGGGATCATGGCTTGGAGCTGAAGCGGAAGGTGGGGACTTGGCTTCCTTCTTCGGGTGCTGCTGATGCGGAAGGGAGGCGCTGGGATCTTCCTTGTTGGGAGGTGAATCGCCCGGGATTGCACGCGGAAGAGGAAGGATGATGGGGCTTCTTTCACGGATGCAGGATCGCTGGGAGCGTGATCGACGGGGTGACTTGCTGGCATGGTGGCTGGCACGGATGAGGAACCGCCGAGATCACGGAAAGGAAGGAGACGCGGGATCTGAATATGGGTCATGTGCCAGTTTCTGCAATGGAATTGGATTTGGAAGAAGGTCTGGGTCCTTCTTTTCCCTTCTGAGAGGGGAGCTGGGAGACACCAAGTTCCGTCCAATTAGTCATATAGATAAAAATAGTGTGATATGAAATTTGGAAAATTCGTCACAGGTCATCTGTTCTGACTGGAGGTCAATTGCAAGTCTTTCAAGTCATGGGTCAGCCAGCACCTCATAGTTATGATATGGTCAAATTAGATTTGCCCAAAATTCTCTCCCAAAAGCACAAAGAAATTGGACCCGATTCGGACCCGAACCCGACTCGGACCCGAACCCGATTCGGACCCAAACCCGATCTTCAACCGGGTCGGATCTGGGAAGAGATCCTTCTGAAGTCAAATTTGTACTCAATGTGCATTTTATCTCTAATTTATGATAATCTGTGTCAAACCTAAATATAATATTAATCCAGTAAATTTATCATTATTGGTTTAGCAATAACACTAATTTTAGTGGCATATAGGTCGCACTTTTATGCTCTCATCAATACTCCATAAATCATAGTCATGTGCTTGAATGAAAATGCGCATGCGTGCTTTCCAATGTGTGTAGTTTATGCCATTAAATAGTGGAGATCTATCAATTAATTTTCTCTCTCCTAGAAAACTATCTATTTGAGTTATCATGATCTTTGTCTCTTTGATCGTTGATTAACAATCAATATTAAAGCACGAGGCTCTGATACCATTTGTTGCCCAAGGTGACAACCCAAGAGGGGGGTGAATTGGATTTTCTTAAAATTATGTTCCCTAATTTTTACTTTGAATTGAATGCAGCGGGATGATAAGATGTTACTTACTTAAGCTCTAGGCAATTACAAGTAAAGCAGTGTAAATTTAAGCTAAAGCAATTATACTATGGCTTTAGGGTGCAATTGATCTAAAATTAACTTATAGTTGTATGATCAATTTTAATCCATATGAATGGTAAGAATGGAGTGGAAGCTAAGCAAGTTCTAAACAATCACTTATAAATCAATAGGAAACAAAGCTAGAGATATTACACAATCAAGTATGAATGTAAGGCATGAAATACAAGAGATAAGGCATCACAAACACAAAGATGTATAGTGGTTCGGTGCACCCCAGCACCTACATCCACTCTCCAAGACCTCTTGGAAATTTTACTATAATCCCTCAGATTACAGCCGGTTGTTTTACAAGCTCACAACCCAACTTGTTGTTTTCACGAGATTACAACGAACTCGATCGGTTTTCACAGGCTCACCGACTAGAACCACCCGATAATTTTTCCGAGTTCACAATCAAACCCAGTTGGTTTTCTCCGGTTCACCAACCACAACCTTACACCGTTGGTTTTTCCTTTGGCTCACCAACAAATCTTAACCCCTTGATTCAATCCCTTGATTGAATCAAGTTACAAGATATTAGAACAAGAGTTTAAAACAAATACAAGCTTCTTAAACAAACATATATAACAATGTAAACAAATAGAGTAAAGAGAAACCCTCAAACAAGTTTTGTAGATGAAGGAACTCGGCTTCTTCTTTACTTGACCCTCTTCTGATTTCGCACGAGGTAGAGGATTACTGAGGCAGCACACAGTTGGAGAGGAAGCTTTGGGATTCACTTGGATGTTCTTCTTCTCTCTCTTTTGCTTTGAATGACCCTTTTGTACTTTTGGAAGGTTTCTCTTGAAATCTCTTTGAAATCTCTTTCCTATGTGTTCTCTCCCACTTTCTTAACTTCTTCCCTAGCTCTTTCCTTGATTTTATAGCTTTGGATGGTGTGGGAACAAAGATCTAGCCGTTAGAGACAAAAATAGAGCTGTTGGAGTTGAGAAAGAACTAGCCGTTATGCCTCCCAGCGTGCTCGAGTCGACTCAGCTGAAGCAGGAGTCGACTCGTGAATAGGAGTCTGCAGGCACTGTAGCTGGGAGTCGACTCGACTGTAGCTGGAGTCGACTCGAGCACTGTAGCGCTGAAAATCAACTCTCTGTCTTTTTATCTGTTCTCAATCGGAGTCGACTCGCAGAGTCTTGAAGTTGACTCGAGCACTATTCCTTAAAACTCCAGAGTGCTAGAGTCGACTCTAAACTTGCATGAGTCGACTCGAGGACTATTCTTTTGAATCTTTCTTTGAATTTGCTCCTCCAACTTGAATCCTTTGAACTTGAAACTTGGGCCAATGAAGTGTGGCTTTCTTCCAACTTTTTGAGAACTTTTGAGGTCTTCTTCCATTCTTCCAACTTGTTATGTTCCTTGCAAAATAAATATCTTTCTTCTTGCAACACAAACATTAGTAATTATACTTCAAGGTTTTGTGTTCATCAAAATCAATCTTTGAGTCAGCACCTATGCTTGTGCCGGAGTCGACTCGAACTTCCTGGGAGTCGACTCGAACTCTGAAAAATGCTTGAATAGTTTCAACGCTTGTTTCTAAGATCCATGAACCATTTCTAAGTCATCCTTTTGAAGTTGTAGCGTCGTTATCCTGAGGATACTTGTTTAAAAACATTAGTCCAACAAAGAATACACTCAAAATGTTTTGGCATATCAAAACCAAGTTAGGGATTGGTCAATTACTCAGCAGCCAGGCATGCCTCGGTAGCCTGAAGAGTCGACCGAGTAAGGGCGTGCGAGGCTTCCTCCTCCTCAAGGCGCTCGGCCTTGAGCTTGAGCTCGGACTCGATAGCCTCTGCCCTTGTGGTGGATTCCTTCCACCTGGCCTCGCCCTCGGCAAGCCTCTTCTCCGCGACCTCCTGCACCCTTTAGCTCCTTCGGGCCTAGCTCTGATAGTCAGCCGCCGCGGAGACTAACACATCAATTTCATGGAGGTGCTGCAACGAGGAAGAATAAAGGTTAACCAAGATTAAAAACTTGGAAGGTATGAAAACAAAAGCATGAGAAAAACTTACTCGGATGGCGGAGCAGTAGGCATGATCAACAAAATTGCTGACCCCACCAGCTTTGAGCTTGGCTCGGTTAGCTGGAAGCAGCGCACAGCGGATGACCTCGCGAGCGACTTTGCTATTGTGGAGGGCCGAATCGTCCTCAGAAATCGACCACTCGGGGCAGTAGAGCCTCCTCTTGGGGCGATCCTCAACCCCTGAAGAGCTCGAGAGGTCGAGTCTTGAAGAGCTCGGGAGGTCGAGTCTTAAAGAGCTCGGCAGAGGAGCATAGGAAGAACTCGGGACCCCGAGAACGCTGCTCGGCTTGGGTCCCGAGCGCCACAAACGGATGACCTTGTGGACTCTTGAAGAGCCCGAGGTCGGGTGAGCACGGGCCGCTGATTCCTCTATGGCCTCGGCAGGAGCTGCGAGCTCGACGGGGGGAGCCTCTTCCGATCTAGACTCTCCCACTTTTTTCTTGTTGTTCTTTCGAACGAGCTGGGAGGCCTTGGCCTCAAGATGTTCAACCTCCACAGGGGTAGAAGTCGAGGCCGGCCTAGGCCTCTTCTTAGGCATGGGGCGAGCTCCGCCGGCTTCGGCTGCCCTCTTATTGTACCTGGCGAGAAGGGCCCCATTGCTGGACACCATCCTTGTGATCTCTGAAAAAAAAAAAGAAACTCAAGTCTTAGACTAACTCCAAAAAAAGAAAAAAGAATAAAAAAGTGGAAGTAAAATGAAGGGAGAAGTAGTACAACCGCCCTTACCCTCAGGGTGCGTTGAGCTCAGGCCGACGTTCACCAAGGTCTCCTCACTCAGAAGGTCAGTCAGAAGGATGTCCCCCTTTAAACTGCGAAGAGCATCAAGGATTTTTTGCTCATTTGTGGTGAGTTCGGGGGTCTTGTTATTGGCCTTGAGTCATGGCAAGTCCCACGGTGGATTGAACCCCCATGGACGCTCGAAGGAAAGAAAGAAAAACTTCTCCTTCCACCCACGAATGGAGGAAGGAGCACCTCGGAAGAATGGTCGACCTCCCCGAAGGGCAAAGTACAACCATCCTTCATCTGCAGGGTTCGATTTCAGCATGAAACACCCGCGGAAGATATTTACCGAGGTCGGTATTCCATAAGCAAGGCAGAGGGACAAGAAGCTAATAATTGTCCTCCACAAGTTCGGAGCGAGCTACGCTAGGACAAGACGATACATCGTTAGGAGCTCATTCACAAACTCATGCAGGGGGCACCTCAGACCGGCCCGAAGTGTCTCCACGTACACTCCAATCCGACCTGGAGGGGTCTCGTGAGCCGATCCTTCGGCCCCGCAAGCTCGAAAGTGAACTCACGCAGAAAGGAGAACTGGGTTCGAATCGTGCCCAGTTCTTCCTCCGTCAAGTTTGACCCGACTCCGTCCGGGCCATAGCCCACCTCCGACTCAACCTCCTTCCTATGGGAAGGAGCCCCAACAGAAGATGAAGCGCCACCCGACATTTGTCCCGCTCACGAATTTAAAAAAAAAGAGGGGGAGAGATGAAAGAAGAGAACAAGGGAAGAGGAAAAAGGATGAAAGAGAAAAAGCAAGCCTCCGAGCAGGCATGAGTGGGAGACCTACAGTGGTCCTCGCCGAAAGCACCGACGGCTAGAAATGGAGAATCAAGAAGAACCTTCAGAAAATACTCAGAGGCACCTTCGGGGAAGACTAAACAACGATCGGAGGAAAGTAAAATGGAGAAAGAAGGCAAAGACTGTGGCGGCCAAATGAAGGTTCTTAGGGTTGGACTGGGGTTTATATAAACCCTCCCAATGGATCGGATCGACAAGAGCAAGCTGCGCCTCCCGTCCAGATCACGCCACGTGCCAACCTCGAAGATCGGCCCAGCGTATTGACCTGGATCGCCGCTTTAAAAGCGGAATGGAAGCAGCCGTCTCTTCGAACACTGGAGTCTCATTATGAAGCTGCAGCACAAATCGCCTCGAAAAATAAAAAGCTGCCGCCTTGTGCCTTCATTAAAAACATCCAAAAGCACATTTTCCTCTACTTCGAAATGACAAAATGATTGGAAGCCGCCTAATCTCATCAGCATGACAGAATTAGCTACTTCCTTCGCCCGAGCTCGAAAACAGCTCAAACTCGGAAGTCGGGGGTAGTGATGGGAAAAAAAGTGGACCACCCCACAAAATACAATTAAAGCACCTGATTCCGACAGCAGGCGTAATCTCAATAAGCACGACCTCAACAAGCACGGCCTCGACAAGTATGGCCTCGACAAGCATGACCTCGATAAACATGACCTTGGCGGGCATGACCTCGGGCGGCATGACCTCGGAGGGTACAACCTCGGTAGGTACGACCTCGGTAGGTACGACCTCGGCAGGTACGATCTCCGCATGAATGACCTCGGCATACATGGTCTCGACTGAGCAAAGCCAGATTGACCTCAACCCGATCCCGACTCCACCAACAGTCAAGCCGGTCCACCTAAGGAAAGGACCACCAAATTCTCCATATCCGGAATCAAATCCTGCAATCTCCACCACAACGGCTGTCAAATATTTGAATCTATGCAATCTCAACCGATCGCCAGCTAACCTGAAATCTCGGGTCATCTAAGGTAATTCATTTAAACTAAGATTTGCGCAATCACATCCGATGGTGTGTAACTGCTACGCCCCCTCCTATAAAAGGAGGGGGACTCCAGGGAGATCATTTTCTCCCCGGGCCAGAAAACACCTCTCCATTAAAATATCTCCAAAAGTTTCTTTCTGACTTAAGCATCGGAGGGCCTTCGCCGGATCCTCCGGCCAAAGGCTTTTTGCAGGTCCGCCGGAGACAGCCGTCTGCCACCGCATTGTAGCAGAAGCACCTCCTCCTCGGTCCGCGGTCACCCCCGGATCTATTTTTCAGCAACAAAACTGTATGTATATATAATATATCATGTCGGGGCAAGAAAGTTTTAGTTTTTATAGCAAACCAGAAGGGAAAAATTGTTGGGAATTGTATCCTAAATGTCAATCGTCAGTATGTTGATGATTAAATGAATTGACAAATTAATAAAGTATTATTTGGCATTATTCATCATTTCATCTTCAAATGAACTCTTATATGATGAAGTCCTTAGGACTTATGTTATGATAAAGGAGGATTTATCTTTGAGTCCTTAAACTTGTTCGCGACCAAATGATATGTTGCTACTAGGACGACAATATTATCGAGATTAGGTCGTTGTGTGACATATACGTTGGCTGTCCTCTTAACCAAGGAGTGTGGAGACACTGGTATGCCATACAGGTGAAGTGTAGGAGTACATTTTACTGAACGTGACCAATTCCGGAATGCTCTACTGTCGAGAGATATTCCGAGTGGATATGGGTATAAGTTTGGCCCTCTAACCTGAGACCGCAACCTGTGACTAGCAAGCAACTCACTGTACTTTGGTATCGGACTACCTGAATTTCTAATTCAGTGACGGAAGATCACTGGGTGCAGTCAAGTACTTGCGTAGTCAGTTGTGAGTTAAGATGGAATTGACCCCTCCTGAAAATAGGAGATAATGTCTTGTGATTAATTTAGCAAAACCTTGGCGAGCGTAATCTCAGTGAGGAGTCACGGGATATCTAAAGTTAATCATATAATGGATGTACTAATTATAGGGTTGACAGTGAGCTCTAAGTTATCCTGGCATTAGGAGTCAAAGGGATTGAATTATACAGTAACCATAGTCCAGGGTTTCAGAATATTTGCTTCGCATATATTCGGCCTATTCGGACGTCGGGTACCATTGCTAGATGGTCACATCGATTAGTATAGGAAGACGTTCCTATACTACCGGCTTAGGTTCGAACCTATGAGGTCACACGCATAGAAGTTTCTAGGTTGATCAAATGGCTGATTGATGATTAAGAATCATTCAGGGATAATTTGGTCAATTCGATTGACAAATTATCCAAAGCAAAAGTTGTATTAAAATAATTATTAAATTATTTGAGGATTAATTAGCAATTAGATTGCTAATGAACTCAATTTGATTGAGTAATTAAGCTTAGGTTGAGCCAAATTGAATAGGATTCAATTTGGGCTGCATCAGGGTTTGACCTAATTGGATTGGGTTCAACCCAAGTAGATGAGCTTGATCCAATTGATGGTACTTGATCCAATTGGATTGGGCTTGATCCAAATCAATTAGAAGATCTTATTTGATGAGGATTATGAGTCCAAATAATCA
Organism: Phoenix dactylifera; assembly: GCF_009389715.1. Taxonomy (NCBI): domain Eukaryota; kingdom Viridiplantae; phylum Streptophyta; class Magnoliopsida; order Arecales; family Arecaceae; genus Phoenix; species Phoenix dactylifera. The sequence continues at coordinate 375,998 of NW_024067780.1, read as the reverse complement.
GAATTGGATAAGAAGAAGAATCCCTAAATTTTAGGAGCATATCCTTATCTTCTTGGAGAAGAATGACATCTTAATTTATTCCCAATATTTTCTACGCCTATCCTCTTTATTTTTGGCCAAAAATTGGCGTGAGAAGAGAGGAGGCGTGGGGCTATAATTCCTATAAAAATGGCGCCTTAAATCTTTCTAGAAAGATTTAGATGAATTTCCTAATTTGTAGGGATTGCATGGTGCATGAAATAGGGTGGTCTATGGCTGAACTTTGGACGCATGAATTCCTATCTTTTAGGAATCTAAAATGCATGAAATTTGGATATGTTTATCTCTTCTTAGCTGCCAAACCACCAGAATTTTTTGAGAATTTTATAAGCCAAATTAGTTGGCTAAATCAGGTGTGATACGTGGGGGGATCTTTTGGCTATAAAAGACCCCCATGCCTTGGGTTCAAAATATACCATATTTAGAGGTTTCAAAAAATTCTGAAAAAATTCCCTGAGGACCTCCATCCCTTCTTCTCCTTCTTCCTCACGTCCATCCTCCATCTCCTTAAAGAACAATCAAAGGTTGAGTGTTTAGAAGGAGAAAGCTTCAGCCATTGCTGCGTTCCTGCACGAGCTAGCACTCCCGTGGAAGACGATCTACCTAGGGTTTTGCGTGTACTTCTCATAGAGGCCATTCGTGTACGTGGCTACGAAGTCAAGGATCAGATCCATAAGTTTCTTCCATCATAAAAGGTATTAATCCCACATCAATATTTTATTTTGGAGTCAGGGTCTAGGTCTGATTCCCCGAGGCTTTACCCTCCTTTGAGGCTCCTCACGGAGTTATCTCCAGAATCCATTCGATGGATATTCGGAGATTAATTGGAATAGAGTTCTTGAGTTTCAGATCTGATAGTTAATCATGCATGAAAGTTTTAGCATAATTGTTTAAACGATTCTGGCATAATCCTATGTGTTCTTAAGGTGCTAATTTCTAGATTTGATCTTGTAAGCATGCATGAATTAAATTGTTTGATTCGATTTTTCCGCTGTGTTTTAAAACTTAAAAAGAACTACGTATGGCTTGATCCCCCTTATGAAGGGGTACGTAGGCAACCCGATCATGTTCAGCCATGGTTTTAAAAAAAAAAAATCAGCATGCTTAACACCGAAGAACCTAGGAATTTCAAAAATATCATAAGAACAAATAGAGATTTGTATGGTTTAATCTTGGTGTGGTAATGAGCGTTAGAGCCACTCTGCTAATATATCAATTATCAATGGTGTCTAGGCATATGCTGCTGCTAAAATCACCTATATCCTACCAAAAATGCTAAAGAAAAACTCTAAGATAATCATAGAGTCTAGAGAAAGAAATTGCTAAGATAACATAGGCTACAAAAGAAAGTTAGGATGCTTCGGCTCATTAACTTTCAAAAAGTCCAGAATGTCAATATATCACTTTGAGAATGAAAGTACTAAAGACATCCACAGAATACAAATGAAGGTTGAGTTGCTTTAGCTCATTAAATTTAAAAAAGTCTAAAATGTCAATATAGCAATCACTTTGAGAATAAACATACTAAAGACATTCCATTGAGAATTCTTTACTCATGTTACCATATGCTTGACTAGTCAAATTTTCTCTGTTCCTTCTCTATTGCTTAAATCTCAGCCCCAGCCATCTTTATCTAAAGCCCCAAAACTAATTGATTTTGATTTAGTCAAGTTAGAGACACTACAATTGATTTTTTTTTGATCTAATTGTAGGTTGGTTGTGACTTCGGCGGTTTGGCCTCTTCTCGCCGTCGAGTTCGGCACTATTCAGCCTCTTCTTGCCATCGAGTTTGGCACTACTTGTCGGGATCTGAGTTCGTTTTTCTTGACACAAGCAAGTTTTATCATTTTCAAATTTTTTATATTTTAATTTGTTTGTGGTGATTTTTTAATTGCTTTGTTTGATAATATTATTTTTAGATTAAAATTTCAAATAGAAAATATGAATGTGAGTATAAAAAACTCAACAAAAAAAAGAAAATTCGATAAACTCATTCAATCTCAAAAAGAAGCTCTAGATAGATTTGTTGTCATAAATAAAATTTTAAAGTATTTTATACTTATTAAAAAAAAATTATCATTTAAATAAAAAAAAGGTCTTTTCTAGTAAGTTCGCCTTTGGTCCTCAAATGTATTGAGCTACCCTGCCGAGTGCTACTAGTGGTATGCAGTCAGTGAGTTCAGCAGAAGAAAATATGAGCAGGAAGGAGGCTGCCCACAGTATCATCTTTGCTCCAATGAACCTTGCTCGAATGCCTTTTTAGAAGAGACCACTTGCTATGCCTGAAGGAGTTTATCAGTGCACTCTGTCAACTTGTACATCATGTGATCCAGAGTCATGAGGAAGCAGCTTTCCAGGTAGAGTGTACATTTATATTTAAAATACGAGAAATTATGACACTTTTCCAGGTAGAGTCTATCCTTAAAAGGGTTATACTTACCATGTATTGCATGTTTCATGCAGGAGCTGACAAATGAGAGGTGGTCCAACTTTTGTGGATTCAAGGCAAGATTCTCAGGGAAACTCTATCACGGCCGCAGCAGTTGGTGCATCACTTGGAGCTAGACTTGGCCTTGTAATGGCCATAGTAATGGTTGCAGCATCTGCCTTGGTTTTGTGCAACAGTTAGTTATCTACATTGTCATTCAGTTTGGGCAAAAGCAACGCAATATGGTAGTGTGGAGATGTTCGATAATGTATGCTTGAGATATTTTGGAAGATTAGATTTTATTTAGCTGTGCTTTTTTCTGAGTTTAGTTTTGTGCATGAGTGGGATTATGAGTTCCCAAGACATGCAGCCTGCATTTTCTTTCATAGAGCTCATCTGTACATATAGAAATAGTGAATATGGCGCCTTGTGGGAGGGTGTGGTGTGTAAGCATCAGTTTTGCAACCCATTCTTTGAGAGAGAGAGTTAATTGTCTTGAACGTATATAAGTTATGAGATGATTATATGTTGTAAATACCAATTAGTCGGGTAATTGTTATTTTTCTTTGTTTTGTTTTGAAAAGGCACGTGAAAACCTGCGACCTGTATCGAACATTCCCTAGTGAAAGGGGCTGCTATGCGGGTGGGCTAGTCCCTCCCCCCTCCCCCGTACACCCCCCTCTCCTATTTTTGACCCAAAAAAAAAAAAGTATCTCTCAAGTTGCATGGTGGGTATACCCATCCATGGGCCAGCTCGGGCTATCCTTTGCCCAAATGTGATGACGATTGATTTAGGCCCGCGCTTGGCCTGTCCCTCATTTGGGCTTTGGGCAAGGCTGAAACTTTATGGCTATTTTTAAATTTAAAAAAAAGATAATTATGAATAATTAAATATTGCCAGCAACTTAGAAGATGTCTATTATTCTAAGTTAACACAACAATAATTGTTAATTAAGTATACAAATATATCAAAGAAAAAAAAGTTAATGTTGCGTCAGGCTCATGCTAGGTTTTAATTGGCTGATCTAGGATCTTTCGTGGTGTGTGGTTTGCTTCACAGAACGTTGTAAATCACTTGATTGCCGCCACTAAGAGATGGATGGGTATCAACAACGATACGCTGTGTATAGCACGTAAGATTATTTTATTTGATAGCTATTCATCTTTTGATGGTGGCACAACACTTTATGGTGCAAAAAACAAGCTATATAGGATTCGTGCTCTAATTCGCAAGCTCGAGTCTCTAAAAGACTGGATGATCACTAATAAAGATTCTCAAAGAGATAGTTTGCCTATCGAACTCGGTGTAGTTCTTATATAGATTGATCACATTTTTGCTAAAGGTGCTAATAGTTTCTCCACCAATTTTATTCGTAGCTAATAGGGCAGAATTGTCTCTTGATTAAAATTTTGAATTCCCTCTAAGTCATATTAAAATATTATTTTTTATTATATGGGAATTTCACCAAGGATACAGCTGGAAAGTTTTAAAGGAGCAAAAGCAACTTTCTACACAATCGCATATTCTTACATAGAGTGTGTTTCTAATTGATCTATCCATTTGTTCAGCTTCTTCGCATGAACTGATCTATCACACATAGGTATCTTAATTCATGCTTCAAATTTGAAAGGATGAAGTAAGGGGATGTTGAGTTCTTGTGGGTTGATATTCTTCTTCACTGATTGTTTGGGGAGCATCTCTAGATGTTGGAGTAGTTTTGCAATAGAAATTACAAGTATTGAAGGTATCAATTGAGATATGAGCTTAGTAAGTTGAGCGCCCTACTCCTCTTGTTCAACAAGGTATCCTTTTGCATCATTATCTCCTGAGACAGAAGCAACAACCATCCTTGCCTTTATCCTTCAACATACTTTGAGCACCAAAAACATTCTTCGATTTGATTGTACTGCTTACAGGTTTAGGCTATAAATTAGAGCTTCGTAGAGTTATAAGCCTAGCCTCTAATAGCCACTTGATATGATCGAAGAGGGAAGGAAGCAATTCCTTTGATTTGCTCAACTCAGACCTCTCAAGAAAAATAATAAAGAATTAGAAAATCATGAAAATATGGTTCTAGTCTTCTTTTTTTTCATTTATTCTTTTTTTGAAGAAATGATTTACAACTCTATTTATACATTGAGGTTTGCTCTTTCAGAATCCGGATTAGATTTCTTTCCTAGTTAAAAGACATGGAAAAAGAGGATAATACCCTCTTTACTTTCTTTTCATTGATATATATATACAAACCTATGGTACAAGGTATCTATTTATATTAGTGAGGTTTGCCCTTTTAAAATTCGAGTCAGATTTGTTTCCTAATTGGGTTCTTTTTTTTTAAAAGAAATATTATAAAAACTCTCAATTTTAAACAAAAGCTATATTCAACTTCTATATCAACTTTGTTTTCTATCGCATCACCAATTTTCTCTAAGTTTAGAAGTCATGGCTTCTCAAAATTTAGTTCATGATCAAGTTCTAGATGTAGTAGGTCTTGATCCCAAACCCCATCTAGATCCCTAAAAGTGACCTAATGCATCCACAGGTTGGTGAGCCCCTTATGGATCATTCAAACAAACCCTACTCCTATAATCCAAAAAAGTCCACTTATGACCTTAAACCCTATTGAACATGAAATTTGAACCTACATTTCTTGGTAGAATTTCTGGAGATTTTATTAGCAAATTAACACCTTCACAAAGGTTTGGGAAGTTTAGAAATCTTAGAGAAGACCTTCTATTGTGTATCCCATTGCTTACAGGCTCTTTTAGTAATTAAAAAAGAGAGAAATTCTGCCTAAATCTTACCGATCATCGTTATTGGATGAGAAAAGTTTATTGAGCTATTTTATCTTAATTCATGCATCCAAGAATCCTATAATCGTCACCACCTTCCAAATAAATCTCAATCATTTCCTACCTTAGGTTCTTCTTCACTACTAAACCCTAGTTCCTACTTAGGCATGTCTTCATCCACTGAAAATATATAGCAAAGGATGAGAAAACTAGAAAAAATTAGCAATCTTAGGCAAATTCTACCCACTTAGGGCATATTGAAAATTCCTATAGGATGAAGTTGAAAATCATGTAAGATTAGTAGATGGAGTCGCTCATTTAAGCATAGTTCTATTAACCAGGGATTCCCTGGCTAAAATTCTATAGGAAGAAAAAAAGACCCAGGCCGTTAGAAGATGCGAGTTGGGCCATTAGGCTTGATTTCTATAGTATTTTCAGTCCAATCCTGTAGAAATATCTAAATAGGCCCTTAGGAGTTCTCTTATATTTAAGCTCTCCAATATCGACTCTCTTTCATGAACTCACTTCTAATTAACACTTTCACCCTTCATAAAACTATTGAAAAATGCACATCTAAAACTTTATTCTTCCATCTAATTTTTCCATGGGTCAACCCCATCCAAATTTATACTATTATACTAACCAAGAAGGAGAGAGAAGATGCAAGTGGCTAAAGAAATTTTCTCTTTTTTTTTCTAGAAAATAAGAAATGGAGAAATTTTTTAGTGTTGTGAATGATATAGTTGTGACACAGCAATATTACATAGCCATGGCCCTCTTCCATATAATTAATTTTTAAACTAAAATATAAAACTACCCTTAATCCATTCTTCATGTTCTACTTTTTTAATTAGATTCTTTAATCCCTCGAATCTCTCCAAGTCTCTCTTTAATCCATGCATTATACTCTTTCATCCTTTAAATTAGCCACATCTTCCTAACTCTGTTTTTTCTTTTTAAATTTTTATCTATTTAATCCCCTCTTCTCTAAGCTATTTACCAGTCCTCCACTCCATTTTACTAATCAAAATCTCTCTATATCTCTTTCTCCCTAAAATATCATTCTCAAATTATGGCCTCTCAATTCCTCTCTCTTTTAATTCCCTTTGTCTTCCCTCTACTTACTAGATTTACCTATCCGACTTTTATCAACATCCCCATAACTCTGACTTCCTTCTTATTTTAATAATTTTTTAATGAGTTTCAAAAAAGTGCCCCAATAGTTAAGTCATCTGTTCCTCATTAATTGCCAACCCCTCTCTTAAGACATGAATTGCCAACCCCTCTCTTAAGAAAGACTAGTAGTACGGTATTTCTCTCCTTGCCAATATGATAACATGATGGAACTAATCAAAATAAACTCGTTTTCCTTCATAATAAATCTACAGGTGTTTCATCATCCTTTTTGCTTTTTAAAAAAGACAAAAAACTCATGTTCTCCTCCTTTTGTTCTTAATCTCTAATCTTTGAATTAGGTTAACTTCTTTTTGTCTGCCCCCTCTCTATCTCCATCTTGTAGCTATGTAAAGATCTTGGGTAGGTTGTTCAAATCTTTTGAGTTCATATTAATCTTTTCTTTAGTTTTAGATTTTTCCAAGCTTATACTTTTCTCTTTTTTAGCCATGTAATAATGTATTGTTTAATGTTTATGTTTTTATTCTTTAAACCTTAATACTTCTCTTAGGTTATCTTGTTCCATATCCCCTTTGCATGGTTATATTACAACACTATAAATATAAGGCTGAATTCAATAAAGGTTATTCAACACTTAATCTTTCTACTAATCACTTAGTTCTTTTTCTATTTTTTTTTGAATAATTGAAGTCCTCTCTTTCATTTTTTTCTATTTTATTGTCACATAGTTCTTTTTTCCCCATGTATCCTGATCCTTCGCTTTCTCATGTTTCTCGTAAAACATAGTTTCGGTCTTCTTTTCTCCGACCACAACATAAAGATATTACTGTAATAACTTTATCTTTTTAGTGAAGTAGCAATTACTCTTAAGTTACTTTTTTAATCTACTTTTTTCTCTTTTTTTGTTATATGCAAAACCATTATTTTATTTTCTTTGTTAGCATAAAAATATATTCATTTTCTTTAATATATCTTAATTTTGTGGTCTAATCGAAAAGACATTTCTTCAATCTGATCAACTCAAACCTTGGAAAAAAAATAATAAACTATGAAACTAGAGATTGTTTTTGCTTTTCTTAACTCATCATAACTGATACATAGGTTTTCCATTTATATTAGTGAGGTGAATCCTTTCATAATCATGCCGAATTCCTTTTCTAATTAAAAAAGATGAAGGCTTTTCTAATATAGTAAGAAAATACTATAGGAAAATGAAACTTATCTTGGAGCTAGATCTCACTTCTATATCAAATTTGTTTACTATTGTCATCTAATTTGTCTCTGGTTTGAAGGTCTACCCCCAAAAAAATGTCATCCAAATAGAAAAGTTATTCTTTGATTAGCCCATTTCAAGATACACATCCACCAAACTCTCATATTATTATGATCGGATCAGAGAAAAGGAAGATTTTTCTTGAAATCCTTCTGGATTATAGTGGGACAAGAGTATATCATTTGCATACAAAAAAGATTCTCATTCCTTCGTGTGAATCTATTGTTGGATCATCAATGGATTGTTTTAAGATTTGTGCCGACATATCGATGAGGGAGTTCGGAGTGCTTTGAGATCTATGTGGTAGGTGATTCAATGGTGGTTTCATACAAAGGAAGAAAAATCCTTCTTTCACGTGAAAGATACAACCCGGTGGTATATGAGAGTTTTGGTCTCTAGGAGTTAGAATTTGTGATTGAGTTTTGAATGTGCTGACTTGTTTTTGAACCCAATTCAAATCTAATAAAGTGGCCAAAATACTCCACAAGAGGATTGGTGAGTTTTCTGCATCACTTTTTTTTGAGAACTCTGCAATGATCTTTATTGGTTCAATCAATCACCTTAATGGACATGTGTTGAGTGGGAAAGGGTTGAGAGAAAAACAGCATTCGAGAGGAACACAAAGTACCAACTCCTTTGCACACTTGTTCTCCTTGATATAGCATTAATTTTAATATCCCAAAACACCTCCATATCTTCATATCCCTTTTACTTCACACAAGTCCTAGTAGGATTGGAAAGGAAAAGATGCATCATCTAGTAGAAGTATTTTAGAAAGATATATTTATGATCTATTTAGAGAACAATCATAGGCATCTATTATCAAAAGGTCTTTCATGTTCTTATCAAGGAAAACCTTCTGCTGCAACATTATCATTACCCTCAAGTGATTCAAGAAAAAAATGAGAGATAAAAATCATAGCTAGGAGAAACCAATAAGTTTCTTTCATTTTTTCTAGAAATAATTCTAACATATCACATGCATTGCACATGCTATTTATTTCTATTGAACATGGGTTAGTAATCTTTGTTCAATATTTTAACATAATAATTATTTTTTTTCTTGTTATTAAATTTTTCTAGAAAGTATCTAATCATTTTCACTCATTCTGCTATATGGAGCTTCCTCATCCTAAATTAACACAAAAAATTACTAAGATAGCCTAGCTTATAATGGCTGGATGCAAAAAAGAATTCGAACATTCAAAAGATGAAAGCATATGTAGATGGTCGTTTGAAAACACTTTTCTACAAAGAAGTGCATATGAAATCCTAGTTGCTTTCTCCCATGTGCATTACTTAGAATTCTGCATGAGGTGATTAACATAAGAGAAGAAAACATGGATAATATATTAGCTCACCTCTTCATGCAAGTGGTTTTCTAAAATATTATTATTTTTCCTTGACAAGGTTTCTAATGAAATATAGATGGTGGAATATCTCTTCCAAAGAAGAAGAAACATATAATAGATTTTGTGTGATTCTCTCTTTTGTGCTAGCAGGGACCCTTTCATTTAACTAAGAGAGAGGTCCATGGGTTCTCGTTTCCCGATTCCCATCATATTTCACACCCTTGTCGCTTCACCCACTTTTGGTTTGAGTAATATTGGAGTAGCCAGTATTTGACCCCCATCGGCCATCAGCGTAACACTGCAGCAGAGAAGAAAGCGGCGGCGATGGGGATGGAGGCGGTGGTGGAGGGGCTGTGGGCCCTTGCGGAGGAGGCTGAGCTCCACCATGACTACGGCGGCGCCGTCAAGTGCCTGGAGGCCGTCCTCCAGTGCGGCGCCTCCCTCCTTCCCCTGGTGGAGATCCGCACCCGCCTCCGCCTCGCTTCCCTCCTCCTCTCCCGCTCCCACAACCTTAACCACGCCAAGTCCCATCTCGAGCGCACGCTCCTCCTCCTCGGACCCGCCCCGCCCTCCGCCCTCCCCCTCAAATTCCGCGCCCATTCCCTCCTCGCCCACTGCTACCACCTCGTCGGCGCCATACCCCCCCAGAAGCACATCCTCCTCCGCGCCCTCCAACTCCTCCACCAGTCCTCCCTCCCCTCCGGCGCCGCCTCCCTCCTCTGGTCCTGCAACTTCCACTCCCAGCTCGCCTCCGCCCTCGCCATCGAGGGCGACTACCCCGGCGCCCTTGCCGCCCTCGCCTCCGGCCTTGCCGCCGCCTCCGAGCTCCGCCGCCCCGAGCTCCAGATGTTCTTCGCCGCCTCCGCGCTCCACGTCCACCTCCTCCACTGGGACGACCCCTCCTCCGTCGATGCCGCCGTCCGCCGCTGCTCCGAGTTCTGGGACTCCATTCCCATCGACCAGGTTCGACCATTTTCCCCATTTCTCCCTCTTAAATACCTAATCCCTCTCTGATTGCTTCTTCTCCTTCTTCTTCTACAGAGAAGGCACTGCCTCGGCCTGTTCTTCTACAATGAATTGCTCCAAACCTTCTTTCTGCTGAGGATTTGCGACTATAAGAGCGCTTCGCAACACGTCGAGAAGCTGGATGCCGCCATGAAGGACAATGTGCAGAAGGTTAATGTTGTCAAGAGATTGGTTGGTGAGCTGGACGCTGTGAATCGGAGCCTCTCGCAGTCTAATTTCCAGAGGAGGGAAAGGTTGTTGTTGTGCGAGAAGCAGGCTCAGCTGCAGGAACAGTTGAAAGCTCTTACCGGGTTGGACTCGGACCACCTAAGCAGCTGGGAATTTGAAGATAAGTTGCTGTTGGCACCTCCGCCATTGGATGGGGAGTGGCTCCCGAGGAGTGCTGTATTTGCTCTGGTGGATCTCATGGTTGTCATGGTGGGGCGCCCGAAAGGGGTGTTTAAGGAGTGCGGGAGGAGGATACAGTCTGGGCTGCAATTGATTCATGGTAAGTGCAAGTAAAATTAGGCAAAGCATAACATGTCTGCTGCTTTTCTGTTGTCTGTCTTGTCGCTTTGCTATAACTGACAAGCCAAGTTAACTTGGTTATTTGGTAGCTCTTGGGATCTCATCTTTGTGGTTTGCACTCCTTTGCATGGAAAATTCTTGTGCTAGTATCTGTTTTTGAGGTTTATGACACATAATTCTGAATCTTTGGATGTTATCATTTTCTGTGTTGAATGACTTGTTTTGCATGACTGATGAATTGGGAATTTGTTCCGATGAACGCAGAAGTTAAATTCTACTATAGGTATATTACCTACCTGAATTCTTACAAGCTGATTCTTCTATTGTCTGCAGAGGAACTTGTGAAACTGGGTATAAATCATGGTGTGAGAGGTATGGATTTCTTAAATCAATTCATGTTCCAGTTATGTATTTTACTAGAAATCATTAAACTAGAACACTGGCACTTCCAAATTATTTTCATAATATTATATAATCATATGCATTATGTTTAGTTGTATGTTTATTGATGCCCAAGGTTCTTGCAACTTATTTCTTTCTAACAACGTCTCAATTGTTCTTCTCTTTCCTCTTCTTAATCCTTGATATTTTTTATCTCTGCGAATGCTCAAATTCATTCAAGGCTGTGGCCTTTGTAAAGCTGCACATGACACAGCCACATCATAACTTATTCTGTGCTCATACATTGTTTTTGTGTTACCAATATAGTGCTAAAAGTATGGTAATAATGGTTGTTAGCTTTTGGGAAAATTCCTTTATGTATGAGAAGACATAATAGGAACACAGTAGTCTGTGAGATAATCAGACCTAACAGAGACCATCCATTGCATTCACATCCTAGCCTCTCAACTATTTAACCATGCTTTACGTTTGTTGACAAGTACTCATCCAAGTGCCAGTTATCAACTTCAGCAAATAGGCACAAAACATGGATGATGCGGTGTGATAATTGTCGGACAGATTAGCCATATTAGAATGCAGATACTGACAGTTGTGTAAATAAATAACTTCAATTTATTTTACAAGAAGTAGTAAACTGTAATTGGAGGAAAGAAAATATTCTTAAGAATACCAGAAAATTTAATTTATTTATCATTATATGCATTTAAGAAACAAGTGCATAAATAAGCTATCTTCATTAAATATATAAAATTTAGCTGATCAAGACATTCTATGATTGAACCGAAGAGCTGCTCCATTTTGTCTAGATTTCTAAAATATTGATGCTTCAAACCAAGCTACGCTATACTGTACCGAGCTAGACAGTGCGGAGCATACCATACCATACATACCATGCCACCAGTACCGAGTTAGCATGTGGTATAAGAGGCGTACCAACACTTGGTACAGCAAACTTGCCCCCGTACTGGGCGTATGGACATAGTAACAGCACTAGTATGGGGCTCGGTACTGAGATGGCGTACCTGCTTCAAACTAATCAAAGCTGTAATCTCCTGGTACCACTGTAGATGAATGATCAATAATCTCTCTTCCTCCTCCTTACCTGAGGCAATATTGTTCTGACTTTAGATATGTCAGTATCTTTCCTAGTTCCTCATCATCTTTTACTAGCTAGACATCTGCCAAACATTTTAAATCTTAGCCAGATGGCAGAGCACAGTATTAACCACACTTTGCACAAACTTGTGGGGTCTTAACACTTAAGAGGTTTCTGTGCTACTCTACTTTAACTTTACAATTTTGAAGATCACGTATGTAAAGTTTAAAACAGTTCTTTTCTTCAAAGATGATATACACATTCTTCATGAAATTTCATCACTGTAATTTATAGGGAAAAAAACAGAAAAATGGTTGCTTCAGAAACTAAATGCAAATCATGTAAATACGTTTATCCAATCCTTTCTTTAGTTGTCCTTATATGCAATAGTCGATATTATTAGAAGAATATTAGAACTGACAGCCTAATTTAGGTGTATCCCATCTCTAGATTGATTTAATTTTTCTGCTTCTTCTGTCAGGATTAGCTTCCTTATTTAGGTTATTTGTCATGAAAAATGATCACATGCTGTGCAGAGGTGGATTTACAACACTCATCGATCTGGATGTCTGGGTTGTATTTAATGCTTCTAATGCAGTTCTTGGAAAACAAAGTTGCAGTAGAACTTACGCGATCAGAATTTGTTGAAGCTCAAGAGGTAAATTATCTGAATTATCAACAAACTAACAATCTAATTTCATATTTATGTGATTCTCCATGTTTACTAGAATACATGTTTACCGGTGTACAAAATTATAAGATAGCCTATGTTGTTTGGATGCTGGTATGATATTAGTCTCAAACTCTAAACAAGGTATTGGAATTTGTACCAAAAAAAAACAAGGTATTGGATTTTGTACCCAAAAAAAACAAGGTATTGGACTATCAAAACACCAAAAATATGATTTGACAATATAACCATTAATGATTTGATATAGATACCTGCACGAGTTTTAATTAATAGTCAAAACAAACCTATTGTCATTATACTCAAAATATTAAGAGATATTAAATTAGGCATAAATATAAAATAGTTTCTTCTACGCCAAAAATCAATCCATAAAAGGGAACATGTAGGATAATTAATCCATCAAAATTAAATCCATATGAATCTTAATTCCATACTTGTTGCATACATTTGCTTTTGCTTAGATATAAAGCATGCTCCTCAAATATGTTATAATAAGGTAATAGAGAAAAAATAAAAATGTAATGAATTGTTAAATTTGATTGTATTTGTTATAAAGTTTCTGGATTCTTGCCTATAAAGTTTACATTTAAATTTGGAATTATATAATTAAATCAAGCAACTGACACTGGTGTAGGCTTAAAGGTTAGATTTTAAATTTAGAATAGTATAATTAAATCAAGCAAGTGATACTGATGTGGGTTTTAATGTGTCTGGCATTGATATCTTTGCCCAGCAAAAAAACTAAAGTAACATGGATGAGAATTAATTGTCCTGAAATTCCATGGACTTTTTGATTGCCATTATACTATTAATTCAAATTTCATGGTTCAATTTCATGTTTGCAGGCCTTAGTGCAGATGAAAAATTGGTTCGTTCATTTCCCAACAATCTTGCAGGGGTGTGAAAGCATTATAGAAATGCTTAGAGGGCAGTATGCTCATTCTGTTGGCTGCTTCCATGAGGCAGCTTTCCACTTTATTGAAGCTTCAAAGGTCTCTCCTTTTCTTCATTTTTTTTTTTTAACTTGCACATTGATATTTTCCTTAGAGGAGTGTTTTGAATATTCAGGTGCTTCTGATCTAACTAAAATATGTTAGTAATTTTCAGCTGACTGAAAGCAAATCGATGCAATCGATGTGCCAAGTTTATGCAGCTGTGTCCTATATCTGTATTGGTGATGCAGAATCATCTTCACAGGTGAAGTTCTCTTGCTGCACTTTGAATTCTATTAGTATCATCATTTCTATCTACAACTTCTAGCAAGGAAGCTTCTGTATGTGCAGGCACTAGATTTGGTTGGCCCAGTTTTTAGAATCATGGACTCCTTTGTTGGAGTGCGAGAGAAGACTTGCATTGTCTTTGTTTATGGGCTTTTATTGATGAGGCAACATAATCTACAGGAGGCACGGTAGGCACATTGAGGTGGCATTGGCTGAAGTTAATGTTTGTAAAGAAATTGATGGCCTACTGTATTTCATATATTTCATATTTAGTCTACAAACATTAACTCATACGACTGTTATAACTTCTCTTCCCAAAGGTTCATCTGGTTCTTGAGTTCATTCATTAACCTTGAATGAATCCTTTGCAAAAGTTAGATGTTGTTAATCTCAACTGGTGTTTCATGTATCTTCGTTAACTCATATTTCTTGCACCTAATATTATATTTTATGTAACATGTAATATGCAAAAATCCATATATGGGCACTCATCCATGTACCGTATGGATAATATAAATGGTTCAGCAATTCTGATAAAATTGGATATTGTTTAGGTGACTAATAAATATTTGAATGCATATATCTTCAAACATTGTCCAAAGATTGAATCATATGCAAAATTACAACAAAATTGGATGGATCTAGTTGTAAAAACGAGTCAAGTTTTCTCATTCTCATAAGAATTACTAATTCAGATCAAACTTTCGAATAAAAGAGAGTAGTTATAGCCTAGCTATTGATATTGAGGTTTGAGCACAAGAATTTTAGAGACTTATGTAGATACCATATTTGAAGAATAAACTTAAAGAGGTATGCACATCTTCATTCCATCTTCAGAACTACATAATTAGCAAGCAATACCTTTATATTTCTGCATTAATATGATGTCGTATATCTTATAATCTTTAAAAAATAAATTTAGTGGAATTATATTTCTGATAGTAGGCTAGGTAATATGTCTATTGTTTTTTGTTTAATAACACATATAATACTAACAAGCAAGGCATCCTTTTCTGACTAGATGTCTGTCAGAAATTAATATGATTTTGCATTTTTTTAAAATCTTGCATGAGAATATAGTAGTTTTCTTATAAGCTTGACTTTGAAGTTTATATTCTATCCACAAGCTTATCCTTCACAATAAAGATATTTGGACAATTTTCTTTGTTTTGGTCTATTTGGCTTATTATATCTTCTTATTTTCATGGTGAGCAACAAAATTGACTGTATTTGACTGTCTTTGCTAGCCTGTTTTTTTAAATGCATCGGTGTTGCTATGTCATGCAGCATTCGCCTTGCCAGTGGCTTGAAGATAGCACACCAACAATTGGGTAATATTCAACTTGTTTCTCAGTACTTGACAATCCTAGGTACGTTAGCACTTCAACTACATGACACTGGACAAGCTAGGGAGATACTGAAGTCATCATTGACATTGGCAAAGACACTATATGATATTCCAACACAGATCTGGGTGCTCTCTGTTTTAACAGGTATGCATCTTTCTAAGCATATTTTCCTCTTATTAAAATAAATTTCTCCTTGATATATAACTGCACAATTGTGCTTAGCATTCTGACTCTAATAAATCTTGATTTCTTGGCTGATGGGAGCACTATGTATGCTCGTGTTTATAACTAAATTCCTTTTGTGTTATTCATTTCTAGTAGGTAGTTCCAAAATTGAGACAAAACTGCTATAGAAATTAAATTTTTTGGTTCATTGACATAGTACTTTGTTAAGTAGAAAAGAAGCAAGGGTTAGTAGTTCAAATAAGCAAGTGATAGAATTCTAATGCAGCTTTATATCGAGAAGTGGGTGAGAGGGGAAATGAAATGGAGAACTCTGAGTATGAAAGAAGAAAGGAAGATGATTTGCAAAAGAGGCTATCTGAAGCTCATTCATGCACTCATCACCTTGACTTGGTATGCAGTTACCCTCAACTCGGACTTGACTTTTGTATTTATTAGAAGTGCTGTATACATCTATAAAGTCATATGCTGTATATTTTTTTAGACCTCCGTAAGATTTTTAACATACAATCATGTTAAAAGAGTCTTAGAATCCTTTAGTTTCCATTTTCTTTTACGTTTCTTCTTCAAATTAACAAACAAGGACATGTTTACAGCTTGTTCATAATGTTTCAAGGAATTTCTTGTACATGAGACCCTAGTATGTCTTGATTGAGCACTACATTCCGTAGTAGGTTTAATCTTTGGAAAGTCCTGTTTCAGGTGAAGAACATATTAGTATAGAAGGCTATGAGAAGATCAAGTCTAAGAATGTGACATTTTCCAAAGACAAATTGTTTCTCTATTTTGACAGGAAAAAAGATAAATATTTGCCAATTACCATCCATGTACCTTTGTGGTTGTGAACCCTTATGGATGGGTGAACTTTGATGTGTATTGCTACGGAATCTGGAAAACATAAATAAGGACATTTGTCTTGCTCTCTTTAGACATGTTGGAATGTGCATGTTTGACAAAGCTAAGGTGCTATCTAAGGGTTTTGTTATTTTAAAAAGTTGACAGTTTTCTTGATCTCTTGATAGAAGATGACTGTTAAAACATCTTTGAATGGATTTTAGCAAGTAATCTACTTGGGAAGATCTTCATATCCTCAGTATAGTTAAAGGGCAGTATCTTGGTGGAGTAAAACTACCTTTGACCGTGTAGAGCATAATGAGGAGAACAAGTATAGTGGTTGATTTTCTTTGATTCAGTCAACCAACTTTGCAGAAGATGTTGCCATTGTCAGTTCTCTTTGTTTTAACAATATTTTACTTGTCAAGAAAGAAGCCCGCCCATTCTTGGTTACATGTTAAACCTTAGAAGTTTAGGGAAATAATACAAAGATTGCATTTATCAATGGTTTGTAGGCTTGTATATCTAGATTCGAGGGATTCTGCAATTTGTATTTTGATTTTAATTGTTATGTAATATTTTTTGTATTCTAGAAATATTAAATTTTCTTTAATTCTTCTCTTCTTATTTCACCTTTCTTTTTAGTCATGCTTGTCTCTTAATTTCCTTTTTTCTATAACTTTTGTCTTTCTTATTGTCCTTTCTCTTCTGCCATTCCATTTTAACTTAAAAGTTTTTAACCAACTTTTGTTGTTCTTCTTTTATTTTGTCTTTTGTCATCTCATCAATAATGAAAGGTAGTTGGAGAGATCAAAAGTTCCTCTAATGGGCTCCCATTGTTTGGGTAATACTTATCAGAATCAAATTGGACCAATAGTAAAATCGAAAAATGGACCACATCCTTGGCCTCTGATTCCTCTAAAATATCAAGGATGCAAGAAACTTGGCCCCAGTATACCAACTGGTTTCTTCACCAAACTAGTGGCCTAATTAGTTCTCAAATAATTGGCACTTTTTTTCCCCATCTGATGTTTTAAAAGTTGGTTGCAATATGCAGATTGGTCAAGGGACCACATAGTGCATACGTATTATGTAGGTTGCATATGCGACTTAGTATTTTAAATATTGAATATATATGAAATACATTACATGCAGTAATAGTAGTAATGTTTTTTATAAATAATAGCAATATTAATAACAATTATATTTACCAATTAGTCTTACTACTTAGAACTTGATTCTTACTAGCAAAAATTATGGCATGATTAAAGTATTGATATGGTCAATATACATGTATCCGACCTGCTTGAAACCCACATCCAATCCAACCATTAGCTTGGACATGCCTTATTCGCATAGGCTTGTGTAATAGTGGCTAGATACAAGGTTTGCCGTCTCAGCATTGGACCCTGTATTGGTGCCACGCTAGTACTGTGTTGCTACAGCATGATACAGAGTCTTTTCGGCATACCGATTGTTGATATACCACCAGTATCGGGTATCGGTACCAAACCGGTATGGTACGGTATGCCCCATACTGTCCGGTTCAGGCCGATACGACGAACTATGCCTAGATATGTGGTTGCACAATGCTAAAAGAATTGTGTATCCAGTTACATTATGATAGCTAGGCTTAATGTGCAGTCACACAATGTTAACCTATTGTATACGTACCTATAGAGTATTAAGCAAACAATCTTTTTGGTCCGTATACAGCTCAACTGCATATGATAACTGCATATATGGTATGTGGTGCAATCAAGGGTGTGCATGCACACAGGCGGCTGCATATATGGCCTAATGCACTTTATTTTAAAACAATGTTCCCATCCACCAAATGATTATTTTATCCTTATTTTTTAATCCTTTGATTTTCACTTAAGAGGGCATAAGGTTAATTGGTTATCAAGGAAAAATAAGAAGAAAAATAAAAAACCCCTAAATTTTCATGGTTACCACAAATCTCTCTTCCTCTCAATTTTTGGCTTCTATGCCCTTCCTACTCTCGGTTCTTGACTAATGATGATATCTTTGGCAACTATGATGGTGGATGAAAACATAACCTAGTTTGGTACTCTTTCTCAATCTTCCCAATGTACCCACCATCTCCCCTCCATTGGTTTGGCTTCTATGCCTTTCCTACTCTTAGGTGTTGGCCAGTGATGATATCTCTGGCAACCATTATGATGGATGAAGACATGGCTTGGCTTGGTACTCTCTCCCTCTTCCTAACCTGCCCACCTTCTCCCCTCTAGTTTGGCTTAGGCTCTGCTATGCCGGAACTGGGGCCTGGACCGGTTTCCCGGCGACACAGAATGGTATGCTCTTGTATTGTTCCATGCTGGCCCTGTACCGATAGAGTAGAGGAGGCGGGGAAGAGGGCAAAAGGGAGAGAGGAAGAGAGAGAGAGAAGGGGGAGAGAGAGGGAGAGAGAAGAAGGATGGTGGAGGCCTGCGGAGGGCCGACGACCTGGGCGGAGGAGGTGGAGGGCTCTGCGGTCGGGCTCCTGTTTCGTTCAAAACAAGGGTCTGACCTCTTTTTTATTTTTGTGACTTTCAAGTGAAGTTGGCAAATTGCTTGCCAACTTCACTTCAAAATCGTCAAATTAAAAAGGGGTCCGGAGTTCTTTTTTCATTTCGCGATATTTAAGTGAAATCAGCACTTAAAAGTTGCGAAATAAAAAAAAGAGGCCGGACCCCTTTTCGAATGAAATAGGGTACCTGATCGCGGAGCTCTCCTCCGTGCAGCTCGCTGGCCTCCGCTGGCCGCCCTCCACCTCTCTCTTCTTCTTCCTCTCCCTCTCTCCCCTGCTTGCTCTCTTTTTCTCTCTTTCCTTCTACTTTTCTCCTTTTGGCAACGGATTTCGTTTTCGTTGCCAGAACTGTCTCGGTCCACCTCCGGGATGGCTCGATACAACCCGAATTGCTCGGTTCCGGACGGTTCCGCCGACCCTGGTTTGGCTTAATTTTCTCTACTCTAACATATGATCCTCTAACTCTCCTCTCCACCTACCATTTCCCTAGCTAAAAAATGATATCGCTTAAGCCCTTAAGCCCTAACCTTTGACACTCATACCCTCTTTTGGTGTTTTGGCAGCCTGCAACTCGTTCGTCCTCACCTATGCTCTCCCCTCCTTTGGTAGTTCAACCTAAGTCCCTTTCCCTCAGCATCCGACTCTTATCTTTCCTCTTCAGCCACCTCTACCCTCCTTCGGTGGTTTGGCTTGATTCCTTCCCTAGGGTTTGAGCAAAGAAATAGATAAGAGGAGAATGGGATATATTAAGATCTTTGTTTTTCATTTTTTATTTTTGTGAGGAGGATGGGAGGAGAACTATGCTAAACAAATATGATGATTTACGACCAAGGAGGTGACAACATCTATTTTGGTTTTGAGGATGTTGAAATCCTCAGGAACTACTAATATAAATGACTATTGGATTATATATAGTTTGGCCAAGAGAATAATAACTTTTATATTTTTTTACATTATAACAAATATTGTATATTATTTTATTTTTTTTAAAAATTAATATGTTTCCATGCGAACTAGTTTCTTTGGTGGTTGGATCAGTGGCCTACTAACTTGGCTACTTGAGTGAGTTGGTGTTTAGTTCATTTATGATATCTATATTGGATTGCTAGTAAGCTGGCACATATTTTACACTTGCTTAATGAAGATACAAAAAATATGAATCTATAGGATGGAGGTTCTAGAAAAGTCAAGAAATAATAGCCCATACATGTTTTGAAGTTGGTATGAATATTAACATGATTTTCCATGTATATTCATAATAAATATGGCAATCTTATCTTTATCTTAACTACTCAACAG
Source organism: Phoenix dactylifera (assembly GCF_009389715.1). Taxonomy (NCBI): domain Eukaryota; kingdom Viridiplantae; phylum Streptophyta; class Magnoliopsida; order Arecales; family Arecaceae; genus Phoenix; species Phoenix dactylifera. Next base: position 355,839 of record NW_024067780.1, on the reverse strand, counting down.
ATAAGTGACAAATCTTTTGAGCAGGTGCTTGAATTGAAGTTGAAAAATGGAAATGGACATGAAAGCATGTGCTGTATAGACCTTCGTAATTTATGTCATCATTATTTCCTGCAAAATAATATTATTTGATTATCAAATATGAATAGTATTGTTATTTTTCATAATATGGACTGATAACAGCCATTTTAATAGATAAAAAGATGCAGAGTAGGGTTTTGAAGTTTTATGCCAAAGTAATTCTTCATCACAAATAACAATTTAATATTGGTTTTGGTGCATGATCATATATTTTTAGTGGTTCATAACTGTTGATTTGAGCTGGAATCTTGGCTTTTGGATGACATGAAGTTTGAAGTCTCGCAGCTTTATATTATGCATCAAAATCATCAACATTGTAGTTTGATAACTATGCCATATAAGTATAGGATAATGAAAATAACTGTCATTAACTTTTTTTTTTGCCATTCATCAGATTAGAATGATATTTCTAAATTCAGATTTCTGTACCAATATGTACATATACATGTACGTATGTGCGCATATATCTGTGAATGTGCGCCCATCTGGTAGGATCGGTCCAACCATCACACATCATCGTTAGTCTATATGTGAGCCACTTGCTCTTGTGTGAGGAAAGCCACTTCTCTAGTTCCTTATTGTTGTCAAGAAGCTCACCATAGATGTTCTTTGGTCCTTGTGGATCTACACTGGGACCGATAGCCTGTATGGAGAAAATGGCAGACTTATAGTACGTATTCGTTGGGATGTGGCTGAAGTGGAATCGGGATCCAATAACTTGCCATATACCCTCTACTACTATGAATTCTTGCTGGAACGATATGCGGATCTAAATCATGGATGGTTCCTGATGGAATCTTTCTGGAGAACTTCTTTCTGCTACCAAAAGTGTCACGCCCCAAACCCATCACTCGGGTCCGGCACGTGACCGGCCGCATTAGCCCTAGAGCAGTGCCCTAAAGATCATGCAAGGCCTAAGATAAACAACAATTCAATAAATCCACAACTAATTAACAAATTCAAATTGACAAATCCGACATGTCCAAATAAACAATCGGTTCAATTACAAGATTTTCAAATGTTCATCAATAAAAGATAAGCTGCTTCTATCTATCTAGCAGTCTGACTCTAGATCGATCTCACTTCTTGTCCCAACCGACAGATCCTACGAATCCAGTGCCTCTGAAAAAAATATGTAAGTGTAGTATAAGCTTTTCCAGCCCAGTAAGAATCCCAACAGCCACACACAGTAATAATGGTAAAATCAACAAAGTAACAAATAAATGTCATTTCATCATTTCAAAAGCTCAACAAACAAGTATATATAACCAGTACATATACATAAATCCTCTTTACACATTATGTGATTCACTTTCGTATTACTCTGATCCCCAAGTTTTAAGACTTTTCACTTCTGGCTTTGGACTAACCAAGTTCATGTCCCAGTCCAAGACTGCACAAATCCCATGCATAAGCTCGTGGCAGCTATCCCACGCGTAAGCCCGTGGAGGCTATCCTACGCATAAGCTCATAGAGGCTATCCCACGCGTAAGCCCGTGGAGGCTATCCCACGCATCAGCTCGTGGCAGCTATTCTACGCATAAGCTCGTAGAGGCTATCTCATGACAAGGTTAGTCCAACCCTTTTTTACATGTCTAGTTTCACATGTTTAATCCAATTTCAATCACATCACATATTTTCATAAATTCTCAAAAATATGTTAATTCTTCCCAATTGAATTATTTCAATATTTTCATAATAAACAAAATGCACACCTCATATGTGTCATATCAGCTCATAAAACAAATAACAACATAATTATAAAATAAATCCAACGATAAATCAAATATATGCATAGAGGTGCTCAGATGTGGGGATTCTTACAGAAATTGTAGACTGACACAAACACGGATCCGAATCACAACTTACGAGCTGGGGTGCTGAGTCCCCTGATCAAAACCTCCTGGCTCCGCTGACTCTTCCCCTACAATATCAATTATAAATCACAACTAAATTATTTAATATTTAAATATTCTAAACCATAATTCACATCTACGATGGGGTTCATCACCAGGTCCCCAAACATCTCAATCCTTCCAGATCTAGGGCAGTCGGGGTGGCCCGACCCCCACCCTTGTACCACCGGCCTGTATCGTCGCCAGCCGGGGCCGCTGCCATGCCGGCGACGATGGCCGGTCACGGTGAAGAGACCAAGAGAAGGGTGAATGAGAGAGAAGGGTTCTTCCCTTCCCTTCTTCCTTCACGGATGGGAGTACATCTCCCATCCTCCACCTTTTTGGTCCAAGGGCAACAGCCATGGTGGCTGTGCCCTCACCTTCCCCACCACTGGCCGAACCATCGCCGGCCGCCTCTGCTGCAGTCGCCGGCGATGGTGGCCGGCCAAAGGAAAGAGAGAAGAATAGGAGACCTCTTCTACTTCTTACTTCCAAGAACCGAAAGGTTTTTCCCCCCCCTCCTGCATCATTGACAGAAGGCCCGCACGGATCCTCACAGCCACCGTGATGGTGGCTCGGCTCCCCCCCACCCGATAGCAGCCACGGTGGCCTACGACCGCCGCCGTCGCCGCCGGTGGCCAACCGACGAGGGAAGAGAAGGGGAGGACGGGATCACGAGGAAGAAGGCCTCGGATCCACCATCCCCCATCTTCAAATAAATCATAAAACCCCTCACAAATCCAACACACAATCCCGTTCATCACAAATGTTATGGAGCTCGGCCAATCCCGGCGGCAAAATCCGGAAGAGAGGAGCCGAAACAAGGGTACCCTGTTTCGGACCCTTCTCTGACGATCTCACCGGCAAAATCCCCACCAAGGCCCTAGCCCTAGCAAATGCAGCGCAAAGGGAATGTGCCTCGCTTACCTCCGTCCGTTGGGTGTTCCGGCGACCTTTCCGCCGAGGAATCGGTGGAGAAAATCCGTGAGCAACCCGAATCAACGCGCACGACTCCAAGCTCTCTTCACCCGATTTGTGGGGATCTTCACCGAAGGGAGGGGCTTTCGCGGCCGGCCGGCTCTTGGTCGCCTCTCCCCGGCGCTCAAATCCCTCCGGTGAACCCTCTCCAACGCCGCCGCCCTCTCTCCCGTGCCCCTCTCTACCACGATCGTGCCTAGGGCACGATCGTAATAAGGGGATGGGCCCGGTCTTTTCGGGCTGGCCCGTCACCCTTTCCTTTTTTTTTGGGTTTTACATTCTCTCGTAAAAAAAATTTCGTCCGCGAAATTAACGTACCTGGAATATCAAAGAGTTGAGGGTGTTTAGCTTTTATTTCTTCCTCGAGCTCCCAAGTGGCCTCTTTTTCAGAGTGGTTGCTCCATTGCACCTTTACATAAGGAATGGTCCGACGTCGCAACACTTGATCCTTTCTATCCACAATCCGTACTGGGTACTCGTCATAAGTCAGATATATTTTCTCAACATTAAAACATGAAATACATTATGTACACCTGATAAAGCTGGTGGTAGAGCCAAACGATATGCTGCTTCTCGAATTTTATCCAGGATCTCGAACGGACCAACATACCTAGGGCTCAATTTGCCACGAACCCCGAACCTCGTCACACCTTTTGTAGGAGATACTTTCAAGAACACATGATCACCAACCTGAAACTCCAGTGCTCTTCTCCTATTATCAGCATAACTCTTTTGTCTACTCTGAGCTATAAGGAGCGGTTCTCTGATCACCTGTATCTTATTCACAGTTTGCTGTACTATCTCTGGACCCAATACTTTTCTTTCTCCCACATCATCCCAACAAATTGGAGATCGACATTTCCTGCCATACAATGCCTCAAAAGGAGCCATCTGAATGCTGGCTTGATAACTATTGTTGTAGGCAAACTCAACCAGCGACAAATAACTATCCCATGCACCACCCAAATCCATGACACAAGCCTTTAACATATCCTCCAAGATCTGAATAGTGCGCTCCGATTGTCTATCAGTTTGTGGATGAAAAGCTGTACTGAAGTCCAGTCTTGTACCAAGAGCTTTATGAAGGCTTTTCCAAAACTGTGACACAAATCTAGTATCTTTGTCAGACACAATTGAAACTGGAATCCCGCGCAGCCTCACAATTTGCTCTATGTACATACTTGCCAATTTCTCCAAAGAAAAGCCAACTCTAAAAGGCAAGAAATGTGCTGACTTGGTCAGTCGGTCAACAATCACCCACACTGCATCATTATCCCGAGGAGTCTTAGGCAAAGTAGTCACAAAATCCATGGTGATATGCTCCCACTTCCACTGAGGAATGAGAAGAGACTGTAATGGTCTAGCAGGCCTCTGATGCTCAGCTTTCACTTGCTGACATACTAAGCACTGTGCAACATACTGAGCTATATCTCGCTTCATGCCATACCACCAAAAATTTTTCTTCAAGTCCCGGTACATTTTAGTACCTCCTGGGTGCACTGTATAAGCTAAGTTATGGGCCTCATCAAGAATCTCTTCATTTCTGGTACTTTTGGCACACATACTCTGTTCCCGAATCTTAAAGAGCCATCTTCATGCACTCGGAATTCTGACTGCACACCTGACTCTACTGTTTCTCTGATCTACTGTTTCTCTGATCTTCTGTAACTCTGATCTTGATCTTTTCAATCAGAGTAGGCTGCACTGTGAGGGTAGCCAAATGTACCTTAGGATCATGTAGCCGTATCTCAATCCCTGATCTCTCCAAATCTAATAAAATATGCTTCTGTGTAGTGATTAATGCTGTCAGCCCACTTGAGGATTTTCTGCTCAAAGCATCAGCCGCTACATTTGCTTTCCCTGGATGGTAACTAATAGTCAGGTCATAATCCTTCAGCAGTTCTAGCTATCTTCTTTGCCTCAAATTCAACTCTTTCTGTGTGAAGATATACTTCAAACTCTTATGGTCTGTGAAAATCTCACAGTGTTCTCCATACAAGTAATGCCTCCATATCTTCAAAACAAAAACCACCGCTGCCAACTCTAAATCATGTGTAGGGTAATTCTGTTCATATGACTTTAACTGTCTAGAGGCATAAGCTATCACCTTCCCATTCTGCATCAGAACACACCCTAGTCCTTTACGAGATGCATCACTGTAGATGGTGAAGCCTTCTGTTCCAGATGGAATAGCTAGCACTGGGGCTGTCACCAGACGCTTTTTCAGCTCTTGAAAACTCTGTTCACAGTCATCTGTCCATTCAAACTTTACTTGCTTCTGAGTCAGACGACTTAAAGGCATGGCAATACGGGAGAATCCCTCAACGAATCTTCTGTAATATCCAGCCAATCCTAAGAAGCTACGCACTTCAGTTACATTAGTAGGTCTACACCACCCAACTACTGCCTCCACTTTCATTGGATCAACAGAGACATCTTCCTTGGAGATTACATGCCCAAGAAAAGAAATACTATCCAACCAGAACTCACACTTTGATAGCTTAGCATACAGCTTTTCTCTAAGAATTTGCAATACTACCCTTAGATGTTCTTCATGTTCCTGTGAGCTCTTTGAATACACCAAAATATCATCAATGAACACTACTACAAACTGATCCAGATAATGTTTAAATATCCGATTCATAAGATCCATGAAGGCAGCCGGTGCATTTGTCAAACCAAAAGGCATGACCAAAAATTCATAATGCCCGTATCTAGTCCTGAAAGCTATTTTGGGTACATCCTCTGCCTTTATTTTCAATTGTTGATAACCAGAACGAAGATCAATCTTCGAGAAAACCTGAGCCCCTTGCAGCTGATCAAATAAGTCATCAATTCTTAGTAGTGGGTATTTATTCCGTACTGTTACCCTGTTTAGTTCCCGGTAGTCCATACAGAGTCGGAGACTACCGTCTTTCTTTTTCACAAATAATACAGGAGCGCCCCAAGGAGAAACACTAGGCCTGATAAAACCTTTATCTAGTAACTCCTGTAGTTGTTCCTTCAGCTCTTTCAATTCAGCTGGAGCCATTCGATATGGAGCTTTTGATATTGGACCAGTGCCAGGAATCAAGTCGATGGAGAACTCAATCTCCCTATCAGGGGGTAATTCTGGCAATTCATCTGGAAACACATCTGGAAACTCTGTCACCACAGGGATATCCTCTAACTTGGGCTCCTCTTTCTGTGTGTCTAACACGGCAGATAAGAATCCTTCACAACCTTTTGCAAGAAGCTTCTTAGCCTGTAGAGCTGAGATTAACTTCATTTGATGAGGTGACTTGCTACCCACCAAGCCAAACACTGGCTGACCAGGGATCTGAAACTTGATCGTTTTCTCAAAACAATCCACAGTAGCATGGTATGCTGCTAACCGGTCCATTCCAAGAATCAGATCAAAATCATTTATCTCTAAAACCAACAAGTCTGCATTCATTTCCCTGTCCTCAATGCCCAAAATACAGTTCTTGCAAACTGAATTAACTAATATAATATCTCCACTTGGCGTTGAGACACAAAGGTCAAATTCTAATGGCACGTGTGATATTTCAGTATTCTTTCTAACAAAATTGACCGATATGAATGAGTGGGTAGGACCAGAGTCAAATAAAACATTCACATCATAAGACAATAACCTAATCATTCCTGTAAACATGGTAACAAGGCACCTAATCACAATCTTTAACCATACATGCACAAACATATATAACCTAACAAAATTTATGACATGCCAAATAAGAGAGAGTATTAGGGATGGATTTATTACCTATCACCACTGAATTAGAAGCCTTGGCATCCTGCTCTGTGAGTGCATAGACCCGCCCCTGGGTCCTAGGCCTCTGCTGCCCTCCCTCTTGTTGCTGTCCTTCCTGAGGTGCTCGGTTTACAGGAACTCTTTGAGAGGACTGTGGTGCCTGTCGCCTCTGCGGTTCTTTCCCATTAGGACAAACAATAGCCTTATGCCCTTCTTGTCCACAAGAAAAATATGTCCCTCCAACCCAAGTGCAATCTCGCTTGAGATGAGGTCCTCCACAGCGGTAGCATGTAATAGCACCTCGGGCTTGTCCTCTGTCCCTTGTGACAACTTGATTCGGTCTCTGATCCTTCGACTTGAAAGGTCTACTGTTTTGGCTCGGAGAATCAGTGGGTCGAAACCTTTTCTTCATATTCTTTTCTCTGACAGCTTGGGCATTGTCAAGTCCTTTTTCTATCACCAGAGCTTTGTTAACCACATCTTTATAACTAGACAGTTCAAAAGCAGCGACTTGTTGAATCCGTCCCCTAGTCCGTTTTCAAATTTTCTTGCTCGATCACTATCCTCTGATATCAAGGTCGGAGCATATCGGGACATCTCTTCAAACTTTGCTGCATACTGGGCAACTGTCATATCACCATGCTCCAGTCGGTCAAACTCCCTATATTTCTGGAATCGGATACCCTGGGGAAAATACTTCTCATGAAAAACCTTTTTAAATTCTTCCCAAATGAAGGGGGCATCATCCGGACCAAGCTTCCCTTTCTCCATCTCCCACCAGTCAGCTGCCTCATCCTGTAACATAAAGGTGGCAAAAAGGACTTTCTCCTCATCAGGGCACCTCAGAGCTTGAAAGACTTTCTCTATATGTTTCACCGAGCTCTCAGCCTCCATCGGGTCAGCCGTACCTTTAAATGCTGGGGGTGCATATCTCTGAAAATCCAACAGACTGACTCGGTGCTTTGGCTGAGCTGTAGTACCTTGGAACTGCTGTTGCTGCTGCTGTTGTTGATATATTGCTTGCTGCTGCTGCAACTGTTGCTGCAAGAACTGTTGCTGTACCTCTACCATCCTCATCGTGTCTGCTCTGGCAGCAGCTTACTGTTGCACCATCATTTGCATCAACTGTGAAGCACTTATCGTCTCCTCAAGCTGAATACTTGGTCCTTCAGATGTCCCAATCTCCGGAGCTCCCATCTCTGGAGTACTGCCAGTAGGGTCAATAGTGTGCTCCTGCTGTGGCACACCCTGAGTCGGCGTGGATGAGGTACCTTCCTGCTGTCTAGAGGGAGCCGTGGAGCCGTCCGCAAATCGGGTCGGCCTTCTGGCACGCCCCCGACCACGCCCTCGCGCCATATCAACCTACACAATTTTTCCAGCATCAAGATTATCAGATTGAGAAAATTTTGCATCCTTCATATGCTAATCACACCATTTTAATATCTTACGTGTTTAGTGATTTTCCCCACTCAGGCTTACTCGAGCCTAAACCCTAGGATTCCTAAACCAAGCTCTGATACCAAATCTGTCACGCCCCGAATCCAGTGCCTCTGAAAAAATATGTAAGTGTAGTATGAGCTTTTCCAGCCCAGTAAGAATCCCAACAGCCACACACAGTAATAATGGTAAAATCATCAAAGTAACAAATAAATGTCATTTCATCATTTCAAAAGCTCAACAAACAAGTATATATAACTAGTACATATACATAAATCCTCTTTACACATTATGTGATTCACTTTCGTATTATTCTGATCCCCAAGTTTTAAGACTTCACTTCTGGCTTTAGACTAACCAAGTTTATGTCCCAGTCCAAGACTGCACAAATCCCACGCATAAGCTCGTGGCAGCTATCCCACGCGTAAGCCCGTGGAGGCTATCCTACGCATAAGCTCATAGAGGCTATCCCACGCGTAAGCCCGTGGAGGCTATCCCACGCATCAGCTCGTGGCAGCTATCCTACGCATAAGCTCGTAGAGGCTATCTCATGACAAGATTAGTCCAACCCCTTTTTACATGTCTAGTTTCACATGTTTAATCCAATTTCAATCACATCACATATTTTCATAAATTCTCAAAAATATGTTAATTCTTTCCAATTGAATTATTTCAATATTTTCATAATAAAAAAATGCACAACTCATATGTGTCATATCAGCTCATAAAACAAATAACAACATAATTATAAAATAAATCCAACGATAAATCAAATATATGCATAGAGGTGCTCAGATGTGGGGATTCTTACAGAAATTGTAGACTGACACAAACACGGATCCGAATCACAACCTACGAGCTGGGGTGCTGAGTCTCCTGATCAAAACCTCCTGGCTCCGCTGACTCTTCCCCTACAATATCAATTATAAATCACAACTAAATTATTTAATATTTAAATATTCTAAACTATAATTCACATCTACAATGGGGTCCATCATCAGATCTCCAAACATCTCAATCCTTCCAGATCTAGGGCAGTCGGGGTGGCCCGACCCCACCCTTGTACCACCGGCCTGTATCGTCGCCAGTCGGGGCCGCTGCCATGCCGGCGACGATGGCCGGTCACGGTGAAGAGACCAAGAGAAGGGTGAATGAGAGAGAAGGGTTCTTCCCTTCCCTTCTCCCTTCACGGATGGGAGTACATCTCCCATCCTCCACCTTTTTGGTCCAAAGGCAACAGCCATGGTGGTTGTACCCTCACCTTCCCCACCCTCGGCCACCACTGGCCGAACCATCGCCGGCTGCCTCTGCTGCAGTCGCCGGCGATGGTGGCCGGCCAAAGGAAAGAGAGAAGAAGAAGAGGAGACCTCTTCTACTTCTTACTTCCAAGAACCGAAAGGTTCCCCCCCTGCATCATTGACAGAAGGCCCGCACGGATCCTCACAGCCACCGTGATGGTGGCTCGGCTCCCCCCCACCCGACAGCAGCCACGGTGGCCCACGACCGCCGCCGTCGCCGCCGGTGGCCAACCGACGAGGGAAGAGAAGGGGAGGACGGGATCACGAGGAAGAACGGATCCACCATCCCCCATCTTCAAATAAATCATAAAACCCCTCACAAATCCAACACACAGTCCCGTTCATCACAAATGTCATGGAGCTCGGCCAATCCCGGCGGCCGGCGGCGGCAAAATCCGGAAGAGAGGAGCCGAAACAGGGTACCCCTGTTTCGGACCCTTCTCCGACGATCTCACCGGCAAAATCCCCACCAACAAGGCCCTAAACCCTAGCAAATGCAGCCCAAAGGGAATGTGCCCTGCTTACCTTCGTCTGTTGGGCGTTCCGGCGACCTTTTCGGCGAGGAATCGGTGGAGAAAATCCATGAGCAACCCGAATCAACGTGCACGGCTCCAAGCTCTCTTCACCCGATTTGTGGGGATCTTCACCGAAGGGAGGGGCTTTAGGGCTTCCTTCGCGGCCGGCCGGCTCTTGGTTGCCTCTCCCCGGCGCTCAAATCCCTCCGACGAACCCTCTCCAACGCCGCCGCCCTCTCTCCCGTGCCCCTCTCTACCACGATCGTGCCTAGGGCACGATCGTAATAAGGGGATGGGCCCGGTCTTTTTGGGCCGGCCCGTCACCCTTTCCTTTTTTTTTGGGTTTTACAAAAAGCCTTTAGTATAGATGCAATTCGCCACAGCCTCTACTTGGCCTCCCTACTGAGGAGGTTCTCCTGAACTTTGACCTGCCCTGCTGGTCGCAGAACCGTAGTCCAACTCGTAGTGTGAGGGCCCAAATCGAGCCCTATATCTGATCACCTCATGCTACTGCCACTGATCATCTAGGCTTGCCTGAATAGCAGCCTGAATTTGTGCCTCGTCATTTGGAGTGGACGCCTCCTCTGACTCTCTGAAGTGATAAGAAGGTGGCTCTGCCGCTTAACGATCTGCTTTCGCCCTCTTAGCAACCCTCTTCTTCGCTACTATGACATCAGCAAAATGTTTCTTCGTCAGCTGCCAAACCTTTTGTGAACATTTCTAGCATATAAATAATTCGGATAACCACCAATTAGGTGCTGCTTCAACCTAGTTACTCCTAGTTTGAACTCTGTTGCATTAGTTGCACCTCTAGTGGTGTCGACCCAAGAGTGTTTGCCCATGATTCCAACGAATGTCACGCTTTGGATTCATTTTCCTCGGTGGTTCCATCCTTGCAAATTTATCAAGCACGTCAGTTTATTAATTATTTAAAAATAATAAAATTTTGTTATGATAAAAAATATTTTCAACTTCAGAAAATACATGACTTATTTAATACATAGTATTAATTTTCAATATTATTTTGATTTACTTATATATTTTTAATAATTTTCAAATTTTAAAATATATTTAAATATCATAAATTTAGAAAAATATGTTTTCTATTTCAAAAGATTTTTCTGAAATATGTAATATGTACTACTATTTTTTCATAATTTTTTGTACTAATCATATATTTTTAATTATTTTTTAAATTAAAAAAATAATTTTTAAATACAAATTTCTGAAAATTAATTTGGGTTCAGATCTATGTAGAAACTCCATGGATACTACATATATTTTTTTAAGCCCGTGAGCATGCTTCAAAAGTTATTTATTTATTTTTTAAAATTTAGGCTTAGGCCATTATGCACATGATCGCTTCAAAACTTCAATAAGCGGACACCAAAATTAGCTGAATTTTATTTTATTTTTTTAATTTTTAATCCAAAATATATTTTTTAATTTAAAAAATTATATATATTCTAAAAATTAAAAATTTTAATGGAATTGTGTGGATCATCCATAGATCTATAATATAGCATGAAATTATGCCAAAATCAAAAATTTGGGCTTGATCTTTCCTTATTTTGGAAAGTTCTCAGTATTTTTCGGCATTGAAAAAAAAGGAGGAAGAGGTAGGGGAGGGGAAATATACCTTGTTTTGAGTTCGATCCTTCTCAGGCCTTCCCACCACTTAAAAAGAGAGAGAGAGAGGGAGAATCGGTTTGGACCGGTTCGAACCGGTGTAAACCGGACGGTTCGCATAAGTTCCTCTCGAAACTGGTCGGTTCGGATTGGAGCTGATTCCAACTCCCACAGCAGAACCAATCTGGTCCATGTTAGGTCAGCTTGGTACGGCTCGAACTAGTAATTCGGCCCGATTCAAGTTTTGGAGAGTTTGAGTTTATCTTGGAGGAGTTGGTGTTTATTTTTAGATGTGTCTATTTATTTCTGTAGGAGATTGTTTATCCATGGCCAGTTTATATTTACACTTAGAAACTAATGAAGTAGGTCCCAACAATTAATGAAGTGGCCGGTCTGCAGTTTTTTTTTGTGAAATGATGGTACTGAGGGACGGGGACAGGCATGGGCAGTGCATCTCGTCCCACTAATGCTTCACTTTTTTTTCTTAATGGCTCCAATTAACAACTTAATGGGGGCCCTTGTTACTTTGGGATTGGTGCAAAATTAGACGGCTCTAGAGGTGATCGGATTTGCTCCCGGGATCCATTCAAATGGAGCATAGTATATCTCCATATTTATATATACTAGTCATAGGTACATATATACATGCATATATACACAAAACAAAGCCCTACAACCTAGCCTGTTCTCTTCTCTCTTGTTTTTTTTCTTCTTTTTTTTTTTAATTTTCCATTAGCGTTTCATTTGTTCTTTTTTCTCCCCTTCTTTTCCTTTCTTTCATCTGCTAACGTTTAGGGGTTGGCAAGAGAGAAAGGACATTGTCCATCATGCAGCCATGGTGCCCCCATTGCCTAATCCTTATGGGACATGGCAAGGAAACCCAAAATAGGCCATATTTGGGCTACACTGAATATGTAGAAAAGTCATCTAGAATTGGGTTTGGAATGGGTCCTTTATGCATACAAGGCAACTGACATATTAGATTGACAATCTTGAGTATTAACATGGTTTGAGTTTCTAGTTTTGCATGGTTCTGCCTCCTTTACATTAAGGCTGCCTGTACAACCAAGGATTTTAGCATAGCCTTCATGTGGAACAGATTGACAGTTCTAATTTGTGCATTCTGATATATTGGCTACCGTCTTGACCATTTATCCTGTTCACAGTTTCTTTCATATTCCAAGGTGAAGAAACAGGGAGAGAAGGCCTTCTATTATCACCTTACTCCCATATGAAATTTCCTCGATATGGTATTAGTAAATTAACACTATTACTGACCAAGAGAGAGCTAGATTCTGAACTGTCCGATGACAAGAAAATACAATTGCTTATTTGATTCCAATAGTAAGCCTTCTATGGTGCAAAAAATATTTTTGAGCCTTTTCTAGCATGCAAGTTGTTTTGCCAGTTTAAAGTTATTGTGAAATCTGATACAGATTGAGAAGGCTAGGATCAAAGTTCTGCCCCTGCATGAACTAGCTATCAAACGAGCAATTGCTGGCCCATCAACAAAGGCCGATCTTGACATCCCAGAATCCATTGACCTGCCGACTCCCCCACCAGCAGCCTTATCATCAAGGTTACGTGACATCGATTCAGTAAAGCGTGGTAAAAAGAAGATCTAGCTATATTTAAGAGAAGCCTCACCGCGCCACCTTGGGTTCAGCTGTACTGAATCATACTTTGCCTATGGGAATTTATGTCTGCTTGGAAACTACTGTCTTATTCAGCAAGGGATAACAGCCAAATTCTTCATTTACCTATTAGGAGGGTGAGTGCAGCATTATACTGATTATGAGAAGCAAGGCAATCATGAAGAGTACTTGCTGTTATATCATCAAGCTGCGGTGTTTGTTTTGTTTGTTCAGCGATGCAAAATGTGAAAATTACAAAGTTAGGTACTTTATTCAGCAATTATATGCAGGCCTCTGTATAGGTTGACATTAACCTGGAATATCTCCATGTGTATTGTACCCATTTGACTACTTTGTATAAATGTTTTTTGTTGTGTTTGTACAAATGTTTCTGAAAATCTCTTTTTTTTTCTATAAATTTAATGAAAGTATTACATGCAATTTCTAAGGTCCAAACTTGAACAGGAAAAGTTTCTTTCATAAGCTTCGGTCCCGGCTCCAAAATTGTTGGAAGTGAAGCTCGGTTCTCTGGCGCTCTCTCACCAAGCAAAGGAGAGCTGGATGCGAAACTTCAGATCATGATCGTCGCACAATAACTTCGAAACTGTGCAATCTACTCAAACCAAGGTAGCTGCTTAAACTAAGCTATCTATCTATCTTCTCCTGCTCTAGCGCTCAGACGTTTGGAAGCCTGCTCTCTAGCATCAGCTAGGGGTATGGGAGTTGGATCAGGAAGTATGTAGGAAGTCCATTCCTTTCTCTCGGACAAGGCAGGCAATGTCGGAAATCACATCGACAGCCTGTTTGCCTTCTCAGAAACACATGGTAAATCTGAGAAACAAGTCCCAACATGCAATGGAATGGATGTCATAGAGGCAAGGGTGATTGCAGTGGGATTTGTATTTTTCATCCGAACCCAAAGTATTGGGAAGCACTAGATTTGGAGGAGCCTGTTAACCTTGAATAATCTCCGGATTGCGGTCTTTGGATACAAGCCATGCAATATAACACGCTTCTGGTCTCTTGTCTTCACTTCGGAGCTCTGTGGAGTGTTGGTAAAAGTCAAGCAGAGGTAATGCCAAACACAGCTTACAGGAGCCAGAAGGCACCCCTCAACCCAACTTGTACGTTGTCTATGCTGCAGCAGCCTTTGGACAGAGAGAACATGCTGAACATTCTCAGATGCATCTTGATGTTCCAAACCCAACTGATAGAGAACAGAGTCCATGCTGTTTCTGATCTGATCATAAACCTTGGCCATCATCATTCTAATGGCTAACACCTATAGCTGGGAAGTTAACCACTTAGTATGTTTCCATACCAAAGCTCAATCCAACCAAGTATGTAAATTTCGCTATATCCTCTTTTGATTTGAGACCAAGATCCAGTTGAATTCTACCCATCTTTTTCATTTATTTTCGAGCTATTGAATTCATTGGATAATGATTCCCCCGTGGAAAAAGTTTATGCTGCTATTTGATTTTTTTGCCTATACGCTATTAGTTTATTTCTATTGGATGAGCCTTATTTCAATTGAAAATGATTGTATCATTGATGTATCTGCAAAAACAACAGATCAAATCAACATTCCAAGCAGAGTTTGCCAAGTGGTTTTTTTGGGCAGGCTGACCGAGTTAGTCTCGGCCTTAGGCCGTCCAAGTTGGACTTGGGTGGTCTTCAGGCATCATCCGAAGGATGTGGGTGTGGGTGACATTACTCTCTGAGACAAGGGCCCAAGAATGTTGAAAGGACAATGGACATTTAAGAAAAGAAGAGAAGAAATTTAAAATCCCTTATTTGGATAGTAAGCTAGGATAGAAGAGAAGAAACGGAGAGAAATGATTTCTCTCCAAACCTCTATCTTAATCTCTCCGTAAGTAGATTTTTCTGGAGCGAATAAACTCTCCTCTCTTCTTTATTTCATGTTCCAAGTTCTTTTTGTCCCTTTTCTTGAGTTTGAGATTATCTTCTGTTTCTTGTCTCTTCTCATCTCTTATTTTGTTTCTTTTCTTTTTAGTTCTCCCCCATGCATCCAAACAAGCCTAAATTTTTCACCTCCTGGGATCCTTCGAGAAAGATCAAAGCACTCCTGTTTTAACACCCTCTCTCTCACACAAAAACACACACGTGCTCGCATGCACATACACATACAAAGAAACATATGATTTTTGAAGGGAAAGATTATTGAATAGTTTCATCAAACAATCAAAAGACAAAATACCCAAAAATAAAAAAGTCAAAAGGTGGATTGTGAGAGGGTGATACTACAGGTAGCTGGTTATGCACACCAAAAGTTCATTGACCATGTGGCATGACAACTAGTATGGTCAGAAAAAAAAGTAGTGCCAATCATGATAGGTTGGTTGATTGTGAAGCTACTAACACAGCATTTATGAGCCCAAGAAACCTTTCATGTACACATTGGTGGTGTCATGAAGGATTTTCTGTAGGGAGACGGTCATCATGGAGAAGACAAGAACCAAGAGTCCCAATTCTGTATAATCACAGTGTATAGTTCAGACTTATAACTAGTATGGCACTTAAAGTCAAAGACTCCTCAAATGAATTATTTAGTCCCATCACTCAAGTTTTATTACGGAACAGTACACCGTAATTAGGTATTGGTCCCTGCAATGAATTTTATTGCATAAATGATCCATTTAGAGGCCAACTTTGGGGACCTTATTGGGCCAGATCTATGCGTGCCCATTGGGCCATGTCTGATGTGGGCCCTATCAGGCCATGCCCATTATGGGCCAACTCTAGGCCCTGTTGGGCCGTGTCCCATAGTATTATTTTTGGTTTTGCTTAGCTCTGAAATTAACAAAGGAATTAATTAAATTTAAACAGGTAAATCTGATCTACCTTCCTGAAGTAGGAGTTAAGCGAGAAGAGGTAAGCAACTTAATGCTGAGATATGCCCCGTTCGATGCGACGTTCGTAGCGAAATTCGAACGGAACGTCATTCATCGTATGAACGTGCCTCGGATTGTAGAATTTAGAAATTTTTCTGGATCCAAATTCAGAAGTTCTTTAAACTCATTAGGAAGGGGAGATTAGGATATGAGGAGGGTTGATTATGATTTATAAAACTAAAACAAAAATCAGAAGTTGTAGATTTGAAGATCTCATTTTCAAAAATTCTGCAGGTGTAGAACACCGCAGCCTGATGATCTTTCTAGGTTCCTAGTTAAGCTGCACACATGTCCAGCCTCTACAGGTATCCACACGAGGATCTAATCATCTGAGATAAGGTCTTACCGGAGTGCTAGCTCCTTGCAAAGACCTCTCATGACTATCATAATATTGGAAGAAAAATCTGCAACTTACCTCCTTGAAGAAAAACCCTTTCTTCTTCAACCTTACTCGCAACGGAAGAAGAGGAAGGAGGAACCTTTGCCACGTGGATCTTCCTTGCCTTGATGCCGTGGAAGAAGAGGATGCAGAGGACCCCCTTGCTGCCGTGGAGAAGGAGGAAGAATGGGCTTGGGCATGGAGGAAAGAATTCCTTCTTTCCTTGGGCGAATTGATTTCTTCCTAGGTTCTTCTTCTTTCTTTCTTTCCAACACTTAGAAGAAGATGAACTTGATCTCCCTTGCTGCCATGGGAAGAAGAGGGGAAGCCCCTTGCTGCCGTGGGAAGGGAGAAGAAAAGAGAAAGGAAGGCGTGGAGAGGAAGAGGAGAGAATTAATTCATAACTTCTCCCTTGCTACCCTTTTATAGATTGGGTTTAGGGCTCCTCCTAATCTTATTAGGAGTATGGGACTATAACCCATCCTTGGATTAACGCCAAGTGTCCAATCCTTGTGCTCATAGATGCATGATATGTGTCTACTTAATCAATTGATTAATTTTCTAATCACATTAGGACTCCTAATCTTATTAGGAGAATTAATTGATTTGGGAGGATGCATCCTACGATGCCATGTGGACTTTAAAGTCTGCATAGTGTGAACATGACTTAAGTCATATTCATCCTACGACAACATATGGTCTTTAAAATCCACACAAATCTTGGTTTAATCAAATTGACCCAATTATGAACCCAAATCAATTTGGGTCGAACCCAATTTAATTTGGCTCATTAAATCATCCCAATTGCAATCTAATTGCAATCAATTCCACTTAATTCTTCTTTCATTAACTCACTAACACTTAGTGGGTTAATTCAATCACCAATCATATTGATAATTGACTTCAATTGAGATTCTAAATCACGATTATGATAGTCTGACTAATTAAATCCTCTATTTGTGTGACCCCATTGGTTCTATTTTGACTGGTAGTGAGACATATTGAGATCTCCATCTCAATATCACTGAAACTCCTTTCAGTGGACTGAAACGATTTCAGTTCTACTCTTAGGGTTCACTGATCACCAAGTGAATGCCTTGGAGCCTCACAATCTACTAGTGACACCTAGCAGTATGTGGTGGCAACCCAGCAGAATAAAATATCTGAATCTTTTGGTGCAGTTAGCGTATGATACAGTTCCTCTATCATGGATCTCAATGTGACGGAGGTTATGGATATCTCGTCAAACCCCATCGTCCGTCATATGTCAAATTTATACGACTTTCAGTTCGAGATATGGAAAACTCTTTTTTCAAAATATCTGGCTAGGAATTTATCGAACTCAGTCTCATAAATCACATAGGATCACTCCTAATCTATTAAGGTCGATAGATCCCATCTAGATGTAACCCTATTCCAAAATGAACTTACTGTAGCTAATCCGCACTACAAGGACCCGAATGGCTAGGGCCCAAGTTCACATGCTCTTCAAACTAGAGCAACCTCATAGTGAATAGCTGAGGCATCGTAGGTCAAAGGACCAGTCATACAACTGTAACATAAGTAGTCACTGACGAGTGGATAGACATCCATATGACTATTATCTTTGGTCACGCTTAGTACCTTGTTCTCTAACAAGTACTCGCATAATCACTCCAGTGTCTCTACACCGTGGACTCAAAACTCGTCCATCTGACTAAGTGATTTGTGCACTAATCTCAACGGATCGATCACCGTTCCTCGTGATGGATCCATCGATCATGAGCATTTAGAAATTAATCCCTAATGACACATGCCTCAAATTCTCAACTCCTTGAGAATATGTATCATCATCTATTAATTTCTTGAATGATTCATGGACACATACAAACATGAATGAAAAATAATTTGCCCAATCTTATTTATTAATAAGTATCAAATTACAAATTTATGCCTCGGATTACAAATATGCGTCAGCCATGTTGGTTTTTAGGGCATACTTCTAACAATCTCCCACTTGCACTAAAGCCAATCAGACACGTATTTAAGTCCCATTTTTTCATGATGGACATCTAATTTCTTCTGACTCAGCTGCTTAGTGAATAGGTCCGCCACATTATCAGTGGAGTTTACTACCTGCACCTCTACATACTTCTTTTCGAGGTAGTCGCGAATTAGATAAAATCGCCGCTCTATATGCTTGGACTTCTGGTGAGACCTCGACTCCTTAGCCAGTGCTATGGCGCCGTTGTTGTCGTAGAAAAGGGTTATGGCATCTGATGACATGACTCCTAGCTCTTCGATAAACTTCTTATACCAGAATGCTTCTTTTGCAGCATCTGATGCATCAATGTACTCTGCTTCCATGGTAGAATCTGCAATAATCGTTGCTTGAAACTCTTCCAATTTACCGATCCTTCATTGCATAAGAATACATATCCTGATGTAGACTTTCTATCATCAGGGTCAGTCATGAAGTCTGAATCAGTATATCCTTCTACCTTTAATTCTGTGCCTCCCTCAATGACCAAAAATATATCCTTAGTCCTTCTCAAGTACTTAAGGATATTTTTCACAGCTATTCAGTGCTCCTCGCTTGAATTTGACTGATATCTACTCGTGACACTCATAGCATGTGCTATATCAGGTCAAGTACATAGCATGGCATACATGAGGCTCCCTATTGCCGATGCATAAGGGATCCTACTCATGCGCTGAATCTCTTCAGATGTTTTGGGGCACATCCTTTTGGAGAGATTTATCTCATACCTTAGGGGTAACAATCTCCTCTTAGAGTTTTCCATGCTGAATCTCTTCAGCACTTCCTCTATGTACATTTTCTGTGATAGGCCAAACATCCTCTTAGATCTATCTCTATAGATCTTAATTTCCAAAATATAAGATGCTTCACCTAGGTCTTTCATGGAGAACTTCTTTAGACATCCATAACTTGACCGATGTGAGCATGGGAATATCATTTCCAATTAGGAGTATATCATCCACGTACAATACAAGGAATACTATAGCCCTCCCACTGATCTTTTTGTACACACATGGTTTTTCTTCGTTCTTGATGAAATCAAACGATTTGATCACATCATCGAAACGAGTGTTCCAACTCCGAGATGCTTGCTTTAGTCTATAAATGGATCTTTGCAGCTTGCAGACCTTGTGATCACCATCACTGGAAGTGAAACCTTGAGGCTGTTCATATAGATATCTTTCTCAAGATATCCATTAAGAAAAGCAGTTTTGATATTCATCTGCCATATCTCATAATCATGATAAGCTGCAATGGCAAACAATGTTCGAATGGACTTCAGAATGGCTACCGGTGAAAAGGTATCCTGATAGTCAATGCCTTCGCGCTGACTAGAACCTTTTGCCTCCAACCTTGCCTTATAGGTCTCTACTTTGCCATCCGAACCCATTTTTCTTTTGTAGATTCATTTACACCCAATAGGTACTATACCTTCAGGCGGATCTACTAAGGTCCATACTTGGTTGGAATGCATGGAGTCTATTTCTGACTTCATTGCATCCATCCATTTTTCGGAGTCGATGTCTAACATCGCTTCGTTGTAGATCTTGGGATTATTACTATGTGTTAGAAGTATGTCCTAGAAGCCAATTTGGCTGACGCATTATTATATTTTGAGACATAAATTTGTACTTGACCTAATTATAAATTTATTAAGTTGGGCATTCTTATCATTCATATTCTTATGTGTCCATGAATCGCCCAAGGAATTAATAAGATGATGACACATATTCTCAAGCGTTGAGAATTTGAGGCATGTGTCATTGGTGATTAATTCCTGAATTGCTCCTGATCGATGGATCATCACGAGAACGGTGACCGATCCGCTGAGATTAGTGCACAGATTGCTTTCTTTGATGGACGAGTCTTGAGCCCACAGTGTGGCGACATTGGAGCAATTGTGCAAGTGCTTGTTAGAGAACAAGGGTACTGAGCGTGACCATAGCAAGTAGTCACTTGGATGTCTATCCACTCGTCAGTGACATACTTGAAGCTGCAGTTGTATGACTGGTCCTTTGACCTGTGATGCCTCGGTTATTCACAATGAGGTTGCTGTAGTTTGACGAGCACATAAACATGGGCCCTATCCATTTGGGTCCCTGTGGTGCAGATTGGCTGCAGTAGGTTCATTGTAGGAGTAGGGATGCATCTAGATGGAATCTATCAATCTTGATAGATTAGAAGAGATCCTAAATGATTTATGAGACTGAGTTCGTAAATCCTTGGCCAAGGTAGCTTTTGGAAAAAGAGTTTTCCAATCTCAAACTAAAGTCAAATAAATTTTACATATGACAGATTAAGGGGTTTGACGAGTTATCCATGACCTCCATCCTGTTGGAATCTACGATAGAGGGACTGTATCATACGATAACTGTACCTAGAGGTTCATCTATTCCATTCTGCTGGGTTGCCACTACTGTTAGAACCCGCCCATGCCGCTGATATTTCAAAAACAAAATCAGATGGCAGCGGAAGGGGCATGTGCGGGATCGACGTTCATCTCATGAACATCGTTTGATAACCGTTCGTAGTTAGGTAAGGATTAAAAATTTTTAATAACTTTAGGAAGATCAGATCTTCACCTTGTGCGAGTAGATGATCACCGCAAACTGAAGTTCGTGGTTTTGGAAGAAGGTTCGCTTGAAGCCGTTCAAGTGTCCGGCCTCTACGGGTATCCACACGAAGTAGGAACCGATCCAAGCTTTCTTGTCTTCCCGGGGTGCTAGTTCCCTTGCAAAGACTTCTTTTGATGGCTGATTTCCTCCCTTTCAATCAACCCTTGATTGTGCTTGGGAGGAGGAAGAAGAAGGATGAAACTTGAAGAAGAATCAAAGCCCTTGCAGCCTACTTCCCTTTCCCTACGTTGGAAGGAGGAAGAGAGGAGGAGGAGGCCGCCAATGGCTTCTTCTTTTCTTCCCTTTGCTTGCGACTGAACCAAGGAGGAGGAGAGGGAGGCCACGGCTTGGAAGGGAGAACATTCAATCTTTCTTAGGGCGCCGGCCCTTGCTCCCCTTTTTAAAGCCATCTAGGGCTCCTACAATTTAGGAGCCCTAGAGTTATTTCCTAAGAGGGGGCGCCGGCCCCCTCTCTTCATCCCTCACCACATGGAAAGGGGAGGGGCGTACGCCCCTCCTCATGGTAAACCCTAATCCACATTAAGTAGGGTTTGCAATGCCCTAATGTGGTCAAGTCCTAATCCAATTAGGCTTAGCCCAAGGGTGAACCAATTTGGATCCAATCTAGGTAAGTCCTAATCCAATTAGAACTTAAATCAATTTTGACTCAATTGAACTCTTCATCCTAATCCAATTAGGAGTCTTATTGATTCATTAGATTAATAATTAATTGTGACTTAAGAAACCCTAATCCAAATTAGGACATATTTAATTTTAGTCCTAATCCAATTAGGACTCTAATTGAATCCGAAGTCCTAATCTAATTAGGATTTCTAGGAATCCTATTCTAAGTAGGAACCCAAAAATGAATTCAAAATCCTAATCTAATTAGGATTGTAGGAATCCTACTCCAAGTAGGAATTCCAGTCCTACTCAAAATAGGATTTCCAGTCCTAATCCAATTAGGACTCTAGGAATCCTACTCCAAGTAGGATTTGTGTTTTAAGTCCAATTAATCAATTCCCATTGTTCCTTCTTCAACTGAATATCAATCAAATTGATTACTTGTGATTCCTAATCACTATTCAACCATCGATCGGTCAATACTTCTAGTGTGTGTGACCCCATATGTTCTATTCTGACTGGTAATGAGATATATTGTGATCTCTATCACAATATCATTGAAAACTTCTTTCAATGGATTGGAACGATTCCAACTCTACTCATTAGGGTTTATCGATCATCGAGATAATCCCTGTGAGTCCCACCATCCACCAGTGACACCTAGCAGCATGTAGTGGCTACCCAGTAGAATAGAATGATGAACTCTAGGTGCAGTAACATGTGATACAGTCCTTCTATCGTAGATCCCTATAGGACGGAGGTCATGGATAACTCGTCAAACCCCTTCGTCTGTCATATGTCAAGATTTATTCGACTCGAGTTCGTTAGTGGAAACTCTTTCTCCACTTTATATTACTGCGCTGGTCAAGGTCTTAGAACTCAGTCTAACAAATCACATAGGATCACTCCCTCTTCTATCAAGGTCGATAGATTCCATGTAAGTGCATACCCTACTCCTACAGTGAACTTACTGTAGCCAATCTACACTACAAGGACCCATATGACTAGAGACCATGTATACGTGTAGTCAAACTGCAATAACCTCACTGTGAGTAGCTGAAGCACGCAGGTCAAGGACCAATCATACTACTGCAACATCAAGCAAGTCACTGACGAGTGGATAGACATCCAAGTGACTTCTTGGTCTTGGTCACGCTCAGTACCCTTGTTCTCTAACAAGCACCTGCACTTCAGTGTCCCCACACCGTGGACTCGAGTCTCGTCCATCCATAAGGAAAGTAATGTGTGCACTGATCTCATCGGATCGATTACCGCCCTCGTGATGATCCATCGATCAGGAGCATTCAGAAATTAATTACTAATGATGTATGGCTCAAATTCTTAACTCTTAAGAATATGCATCATCATCTTATTAATTCTTGGACGATTCATAGACACATAATCAATATGAATGAAAAAGATGCCTTTTATTTATTCAATAATAAAGTAAAATACAAATTATGTCCCAGAATTAATAATGTGTCAGCCAAAAATTGGCTTCTAGGGCATACATCTAACAACTACATGCTGCTAGGTATCACTGGTGGATTGCGAGACCTCAGAGGCATTCACTTAATAATCAGTGAACCCGAATGAGAAGAGTGGAAATTGTTCTAACTCATTGAAAGGAGTTTCAATGATATTGTGATAGGGATCACAATATATCTCACTATCAGACAGAATAGAATCTATGGGGTCACACACATTAGAGTATTGACCGATCCGATGGTTGAATTGTAATTGGAATCACAAATAATTTATAATTATCAATTTGATTGATAATTGTTTTAACTCACTAAGAGTTAGTGAGTAGAAGAAGGAATAATTCAATTGGATTGCAATTTAATTAAATCAATTGGACTTAATTAATTGGGCTTGATCTTATTTAATAAGAGTCCTACTTGTAGTAGGACTCCTAGAGTCCTAATTAGATTAGGACTTTAAATTAAATTAGAGTCCTACTTGGAGTAGAATTTTTAAAGTTCTAATTGGATTAGGACTAAAATTATATGAGTCCTAATTAGATTGGAATTTCTAAAGTCCTAATTAATTTTGATCTAATAAATTAAGATGACTCCTAATTGGATTAGAATTGAAGAGTTCAATTGAGTCATTATTCAATTGGGTCCTAATTAGATTAGGACTCTAAGAGTCATAATTGATTTAATCTTATGGATAAACATGAGGGTACTAAAGCGGCTGAAAGTGGAGCCCACGCACCTCATGAGATGAGGCTTGGGCGTGGGGCATGAGAGGATAAAAGGGAGGGGCGTGCCCCTCCTTTTGGTTTTTACGTGAGAAGAAAAAGATTAAAAAAAAAGGGAGATAGATGCGAGCTCCTAATTTGTAGGAGATCACACCTAGGGTTCAAAAAGGGGAGCATGTGGCCCCCTCCTCTCATCAAAAATAAAGGATACGGCAGCCCCCTCTCCCAGGTTGTATACAGCCGCAAACAAACACAAAAAAAAGAGAATAAGGGGTGGACCCCGCAAAGAAAAAAAAAAGGAAATTCCATGCCGTGAGATCCCTCTTCTCTCCCTTTGTGCCGTGAGAGTGCCTCCCCCTCTCTTGTTTTTTTTGTGCCATGAGAGTGCCTCCTCCCCTCTTGGTTTTGTGCCATGGGAAAGCCTCCTTCCTCTTGAGTTTTCAGCCGTGAGCATCAAAGAAAAAAATAGTGGTGTGGCTTTCTCTCTTCACCCTTCTTCCATCCACAAGAATAAAAGAAAATGAGGCAGCAAGATGGGATCTTCTTCCTCCCTTTCAAGTCTTCTTCTTCCTCTTGAGATCTATCAAAGAGTTGATAAATCAAGAGAGGATTTCAGCCATCAAATGTATCTCTGCAAGGAAGCTAGCACCCCAGGGAGATTAGAGAGTTTGGATTGGTCCTCTGCCTCGTGTGGATATCCGTAGAGGCCGGACGCGTGTGCGGTTTCAAGCGAACCTTCCAACAAATACCACGATCATCAGATTGTGGTGAATATCTACCCCACAAGGTGAAGATCTGATCTTCCTAATCTTATGTAAAAGTTTTGATCCTAATCCATCTACGAACATCGTTTTGAAATACGTTCATGCGACGAACGGGATCTCGCGCATGCCCTTCCACTGCGTTCAGAATTTTTCTGCGGCGTGCAACGGATCCCAACAGTGGTATCAGAGCTATGGTTGCGTAGATTAAGATTAGAATTAGAAGATTAAGGCATAATAGATCTGAAATTTAAAAATTATGCTTGCTGAATTTTTTCTGCATGCAGAATTTTCAGCTTGCTGATTTTTCTGCATACTGATTTTCTATGCAATTAATTAATGATTCTATTGATTGGTTAATAAGATTACAAATATTTAGAATCATATCTTGCATGATCAGCAACTCATAAGATGACATAATCAGTTAAATATTCAGATCTATAAATTATATTTAATGCATGAGATGCGTATGGTGATGATCATGGATGGACCTTTACATGTGTCGAAATGTTCTGCGATGTTCTGTGATGTTATGTGATGGCATGTAAATCAGATTTTCAGATGCCTGCGTGCATCTATATTGATTTATTGGAGACCTGCGTGTCTCATAAAAAGGGTTGTAATTATTATTTAATTTTATTTAATTTTAAAGTTATCTAGGATGTAATCTGTGATGTTTGCACGTCAATGGTTGATCGGTGCATGCCTCTACAAGTACGATTTGCGCGGATCGAGATCAAGGATTGTTTGATTTGGATCATGGAGTTGATCTTAATTGGACAAGGGTGTTCAAGATCGAGTCAAAAGTTGAAGACGATCTAACCAATTGACTGCATGTGCTTGTACTATGACCCCATCCTGATCATGACATCACTATTATGATATACCTTATTGTTTATTATGTCTATGCAAGCGGTAGATAATTATTTGCATGAGAGTAGATAATTAAATGAAAGAGACTTAAATTAAATCTCCTCAAAAAATTAAAGTCTAGTGTTTTCCACCGTAGTAGAGCTGCTAAAGTCTTTCCGGCGTTGATTTGTCTGGCTGGATATAGTGGGCAAGTTGCATCAAGGAACCGACCTCTCTATAGACATGAGATTTATAGGGTAAAGATGGGGTTGGCCCAAACTGTTAGGTGAGGGACCCAAACGATTTACTTCTGCGTTAACGGTGGGTTCGACTTAAAAAGAATGGAGCCAATAACTGTTAGGTAGCTTTCATGACTTAGAGACCGGATAATGCGCAATTGCTTGAGAAGCATTGTACAAGAGTGTATACTCATCCTTTATGTGTCGCCAATAACTGTTAGATGAGGTGCATGTAATGTGGGACTGTAGCACCCCACTTGAAATCTAAGTCGCAGGTTTCCGTTTCTCTACCAGAGGATGTAAGATATTCGAGAAAATAGTGGGAGGTGTTGTTTTAAAAGCCCTAAAACAAATAGAGTTCAAGTACAAAATCCTAACTAGAATTTTTACTCTCTAAGATTATAAAGTCAGCTTCTAGACTCTAACTCATATCCTATAGAACAACCGTTTGACCAAACCCAATTATAAAGACTAGCTCAGCAAATTTCAAAATAGTTTTGAATTGTCAGAAATTGGATATGTGCTAGACCATGGAATTTCCATGTTACCAATCCGTTTCGATCACTGATAAGTAAGACGCATGCTAAGTGGACGAACAATGACAATAAAGTTAGGTGCTGCACAATGGCATCTATTTCCAACGAATTACAATGCCAGCATAAGAACATGAAAGACTGCCAGGGACATATTAAATCACCTGCAAGAGTTTATGGTGATCAGAGTCGCACACAGGTTTGAAGTGTCCAAGACTCTCAAGCCAAGATGCTATGGCAATTATCCAGGATCATGTTTGACCATGATATAACTTAGAGAAGCTTAGAAGCTCGGCATGACCATGCCAAAGAAACAATGATTTAATCCCGCAATCCCTCCAGATTCATATGAACAGTTTAATAGTATACTACCATATGAACAAGATGTATGCACCAAAAACAGAATTTTAAATAAATTGGTAACTACCTAGGACCTGAAGAGTTCAAGGGCATCGTTTTCGCTGTCGAGTTGGTTTCTACTTCCAAGAGAGAGTCTACCAGAAAAAGAAGAAGCCTGCGAAGAAGCAGAAGAACCGAGAAAATGCCAAGCAA
This sequence comes from Phoenix dactylifera, assembly GCF_009389715.1. Taxonomy (NCBI): domain Eukaryota; kingdom Viridiplantae; phylum Streptophyta; class Magnoliopsida; order Arecales; family Arecaceae; genus Phoenix; species Phoenix dactylifera. Next base: position 328,925 of record NW_024067780.1, on the reverse strand, counting down.
GGAAGTTCAATAAAAAGGCCAATTGCAAGAAAAGTGTTCCATTGAATCATGGACGGCCATTGGAAATGAACTGTCCTACATATATGGGAAGCATAAAGAACAGAAGGTGACAGACCTTCAGAAGGTATGTCAGATGCTCAGGATACTTAGGACTGTTACCTGTTGCTAGCAGAAATTGATTTCTGTATCTTGTTTAGTAAAGAAAGATTTTTATAAAGACTACTGTTCCATTTATTTGAAAAAATAAATTGTCAACGTGGTTTGATTACATCTCTATCACATACATATGGATGTATCTAATGTAGCAAACAGTGAGTAAAAACATAGGATCCAATAGATCCAGAGATGAGATAAATCTAAAGTATTTGTGCACCTCAGGCTGGCCATATAGAAAGACAGAAAAACAAATGGAGAAACATAAGCTTTTGGGCTATTGACTCCGAGTCATATCCGATTATAATCCTGCCTCAAGAAAAAGATGCCAAATTATCCTTTGTAAGACATGAAAGGTCCACTGAGATACTCACCCTAGTACACACTTATTGTGTGGCCCATAGCGATGTGCAGTTAGGGATTGTAATTTTACTTCATATCGATGATACTCATGGTACGATTGTTAGAACAAATCTAAAATCTTTGAAAAGTTCAAATAGTTCAGATATGAAGTAAAAAAACAAACAGAAAAACTCATTAAGGTCTTCGATCGATCGAGGAGGTAACCCTTAATAGAGAGTTCCATGATATCTCAAGAAGAAGGTAACATAATGAACCCTTCCTGTACACCTCAGCTCAACGAAATGTCGATAGGAGAATCAACCCTATCGGATATGGTCAGTCCAGATGAGCTCCACTGATCAACCCTTGTTCTTAGAGAGATGCCTATTCAGCTATTACATATTAATATTCCCTCTAAGTGGTTCCTACCACACCGTATGAGATATGAATGGTAAAAGTCGAGTCCTGGTTATCTCAAGATTGAGATGTCCAGCTCAAGTCAAGCGACAACGGCGGACAAGTAGAAGATAATAATTAGCCATTTTATAGAATATCCTAAAATCATTAGGATACAATTTTACGTCCTAGAGAATCACAAAGTGTGACCGACATGCTATCTTCATGGAAATAGTTTATCCTTGAAGAGACAGTGAAAATTAAGCTCGAAGAGAAAGTCTCTAAAGACAATGAGCCATTGTGCCTAAGAACTATTCATATAGCCAGTACATATTGTACTTCTCCCCCGTAATATAGTAGGATCTCTCATCCTCCTGAAGGTACTAGGTATACTACAGAGGATGTAGAGGAAGTATTCCTATATGGAGATAGGGATCAAGGTTGTAATAACCCCAAAATTTTTTTTTTATATAAAAAGGGATAGAATAGTCCTTTAAAATGATATAAGGGTAAAATGGGAAGGAATCAAAAGTTAATGCATAACTGTAATCCGTTGAAGTGGCAAGGCAAAATGAAAATTTTCAGAGTTTGATTTGACTTAAATGGGGTTCTGCGGTGGGTTGGCTGAGAAGAGGAATTGAGACAAGAGGGAGAGGAGGTCTCAGCGTGGAAATAGAGAGAGGAAAAAGAAAGAAAAAAGAAAGAAGAAAGAGGAGGGATTAGGCAAGGAAGCCCGGTTGCGCTGCTGAAGGAAAAAGTATAGATCTCCTTCCCTTCTACGCAAGACCCAAGTTTTACAAGAAGAAAAGTAAATACCCATCCCTACCTATACTAAAGAATATGCTATAGAAAGGTAAGATAGTTAAAGGTTTAAAAGGGAAGAATCGGATTCGACAATTTTTTCGGCACTACGAAAAATCGTGTCAAAGTCCCAACTTGGCAAATTATTAGGAGGTCAAACGGCCTCCGATAGTGATGCATACCTTTTTGAATTTCTATGAGTGTAGAATAGGTAAAATTTCATCAAATTTGGAGTCTGGAAAGTGGATCAAACCCGGATAAGTAACCGGCTGTCGGTCCGGTTACGTTCATCCGGTGGAAAAATAGGATTTCATGCTATAATAGGTATTAAGCCTAGATCAAGCTAAAGAGACCTTTACTCGTGCAAGGGTCCTTAATACACATAAATGATGAGTTAATTAAAGAAAAAGAAAAAGAGAAAGAAAAGAAAATTTAGGAACGGGGAGTTGAATCAATTAAAGTTCCCTATATTATAATTGGCACGTAATTATAGCCCTTGATACAAAACTAAATATATTGTAAATGCATGTCACATTGGGCAAGAAGCTAGGAACAAGAGAAGAAGTCCCCTGCTGCCTACTGTAAAATTCTAGAGCGTATCGAGGCCGTGCCGGATTGGCAGGTGAGTGGATCATGTACTTGCACCATGAGCATCCTTAATTCATTTCATGAATACCGCCAAGTGAATTGATTCCACTTGTGCATATTGATTGATATTTAGTAGATTCCTCTATAATCTTGTTTCTCCATACTTGATTATCTTGTGCACGCATTTGAGGAATACTGAGAGAATTACAAGGGCGGAAAAGTATCAAATTGGATCTGAATTGTGAAATGATTTCTTTTGTAAATGATTTCATTTCCTCCATTTCAAAGACTTGTGAGTGGTATATTGAGTTGCATTGCACACCCTTGACCCCTCACTCCCAACCCTGATGTAGTTTATGATTGGGTCGGAGTCGAGTGAGTGGTAGTCTTAATTATGCTCCTTTTAGTAGAGTATTGGAGGGTGCATTATGGCATTCATGCATGGCTTGACAGTATCTGCAGGACACCTATAGTCGATGGGTTGAACATCGGCCTTTGTGTACATAGTAGCCTTCTGGGTGGGCGGAGCCCAGTCCCTTCCTAGGGGACACGGCCCTAGGCGTAGGATTGGCCAGTCCTACGACTTATACTCTGCTTGCTGCCGGCATAGTAAGACCCCGCGAGTGCAGTATGGCTTTCCGCGGATGTAGAATTCCCGCGAGGTGCCGTTTAGTATATAGATGTGAGATGGATTTCTGTTCTGGATACTGGCTTGCATTTATATTATCAGTATGGTCTTATTCTGCATATGCATGTGATATTGGGAGTTGTTGCTGGTTCGCCTGGGGCGTAAAACCCACCTCCCGATAGCTATCTAGCATTTATATTATTGGTATGTGTCTTATCCTGCATGCATGTGACAGTAGGGAGTTATTGCTGGTTCGCCTGGGCGTAAAACCCACCTTCCAATAGCTGTCTTGTTGATGATTCAGCATATTGACACCTGATTTGTATATTCCAGCATTATGATCTGTTGAATATATTCATGAGTATATATGTTTACTCGATTATTCCATATATGCTTCAGATGAGTTGATTGTGATTGTGGTGATATTGATGATTTACTCCATATTCTTTATGTTGAGTTCATGTTCATCTTGTTATTGATCTTGAGATTTCATCTCGAGCCATGATTATATTCTGTCATGTGCATAGTACTCTCTACTCCACTCACTGAGTATTTATATACTCACTCCCCAGTTTGGTGTTTTTGATTGCAGGGCAGGTATTGTATAGAGAAGAGCAGGGTTAGAGATTGCCTGCTAGCTGTGCCGCTCCATAGTATAGTATAGTATAATGTAGATAGAGGTTTATACCTTTTGGTGTATTATAAACCTTCTATTGTATATAGTGCATAGTTACAGTCATAGATCCTGTTGTGGATATGGGTTGGACCATGGATGGATTGGGAAGCAGGTATATATATATATATGTGTGCAAATCAGTTGTGTGCCTGTGATAATGTATTGCTATATATTGTCCAGGTTTATTATGTGACAGATTATGTGATTAATGCTCTGACAGGTAGTGTGTGTATGTATTGAGATAATCCTGACAGGTCACTATAGGAAAAGTGATCATTTTGTGCATGCATCATGCCAAATTTTTTTAAGATTTATTGATAATTGATAGGTAGTAGGGTTCTACGCGGTGGCTGGTGGCCTTATGCCTACCCGCACCCTAGGACCGTCGCGGCGGCCCGCCGGGAACGGGGCGGGGTCGTGACAAGAAGTGGTATCAGAGCAAAGATTAAGAAAAGTCCTGTCAGAGCAATAGGGTGAGTCAGGATTAAGTATAGGATTATACTATGGAGCATAGAGTTTTTCTATATGTTATTTTATGAGTCATATACAATTCTGTAAAATATATTTGGGGATGAGACTTAAGAGTTCTTTTTGGCTCCACTTGAGACAAAATTGTATATCATTCAGTTTACAATCAAGATTTATATTTTGACAGAAAGTCAATTAATAAATTCGGAGGATATTGATCAGAGTTGTGTAGCGAAAGTATAGTGGAATCATCAATATCACCATAGCAGATCCCAAAGCCCGCACTTACTCTAGCAGATCCCATAGTGGGCCCTATATGAGGAGAGCGAGGGCATGTTATAGTTGTGGGCGGACTGGACACCTGGCACGTGATTGCCCATACAAGAGGAGGAATGAGCTCAGACCTCCTGTACCTGGTGAACAGAGGCCAAGAAGTAATGTTCGAGTTTTACACTGACCTACCAAGATGCTAGTGCCAATGACCGGGTGGTAACAGGTATATTACCAGTCAGCTTGATTGATCTCTCTATTTTGTTCGATTCTGGCACTATGCATTCCTTTATTTCAGTTAGTTTATGTAGATAACTACACTGCATACTTGAGGAACTAGAAGAATCACTGTGTGTTCCTACACCCCTATAGAAAACAGTAATTGTTGACATTAGTGCAAGAATTGCATAATTCAAATAGGGGTAGGAGAGTTAGTGACAAATCTTATATAACTTGACATGCAAGATTTTGACATCATTTTGGGAATGGCTTGGAGGTCTCAGTACCACACTCATATTGACTGCTACAGTAAAAGAGTGATATTCTGGATACCTGAAGAACCAGGGTTCTTCTTTCAAAGCGATGCACCCGTGTAATGTAATTCATCATAACATTAATTTCTGCCCTGAAAGCTAGGAAGGCATTAGAAAGGAGTATAAGACTTATTTAGTCTGTGTAATGGATACCTGAAAGGAGACCAAATTAGAGGATATTCCAGTAATGAATGAACACCCTGATGTTTTTTTTTTCAGAAGATCTTCCTGGTTTGCCACCAGAGAGAAAGATTGAATTTGCAATTGATTTGATTCCCAATACCATACCAATCTTCAAAACCCCCCTATAGAATGGCTTCAACTGAAATAAAAGAATTAAAGGAAAAGTTGCAAGAATCGCTTGATAAAGGCTTCATTCGACTTAGTGTGTCATCTTAGGGAACTCTAGTATTGTTTGTAAAGAAGGAAGATGGAAGTTTGAGGTTATGTATTGGTTATCAAGGATTGGACAAGGTAACAATACAGAACGAATATCTTCGGCCCTGTATTAATGAATCTTGTAAGGTGTATACTGATCATAAGAGTTTAAAATACCTTCTTACCTAGAAGCTACTCAATATGAGACAGGAAAGATGATTGGAATTGATAAAAATCATGCCTTGTCTATACACTACTCTCCGGAAAAAGCTAATGTTGAGGTAGATACACCGTGTTGAAAAACTTCTGGTAGTATTGCTGCTCTACTCACATCCGAGAAAAGCTAATGTTGTGGTAGATGCACTGATCAGAAAAGGTGTCAGTGATACAAGAAAGGTTGAGGACAGTGTTTAGTAAGCAGAAGAGCTAACGCAGATGTCAGAAGGAGAGATGTGCAGTTTGGCACGGGAAATCATGTGTTCCTAAAGATCTCTCCTATGAAAGGAATAATGAGGTTTGGAAAGAGAGGCAAGCTTAGTCCTAGATACATTGGCCCCTTGAGATATTAGACAAGGTTGGCACTGTATCTTACAGATTAGCACTGCCTCCAAACCTCAGTCATGTGCATTTAGTATTTCATGTATCTATGCTCCGGAAATACGTGCCAAATCCATCCCATGTGCTATCAGTGCAGGAAGTTACAGTAGAAGAAGATCTTTCTTATGAAGAACTTCCTGTCGCTATTCTTGATACTCAGATTAGGAAGCTGAGAAATAAGGAAATATGTATGGTAAAGGTCTAATGGCACCGGCACAATGTTGAAGAATGCACTTGAGAGTCGGAGCAAAGTATGAAGAGCAAATACCCTCACCTCTTTGAGTAATCAGATAATTTACCCTTTTAAATTCGAGGACGAATTTTATATAAGGGGGGGAGGATGTAATAACCCCAAAATTTTTTTTTATATAAAAAGGGATAGAATAGTCCTTTAAAATTGATATAAGGGGTAAAATGGGAAGGAATCAAAAGTTAATGGCATAACTGTAGATCCGTTGAAGTGGCAAGGGCAAAATAGAAATTTTCAGAGTTTGATTTGACTTAAATGGGGGTTGTCTGGCGGTGGGTTGGCTGAGAAGAGGAAATTGAGACAGAGAGGGAGAGGAGGTCTCAGGCGTGGAAACAGAGAGAGGGAAAAAGAGAAGAAAAAGAAAAAGAAGAAGAAGAAGAAGAAAGAGGGAGGGGATTTGAGGTGCAAGGAAGCTCCGGTTGCGCTGCTAGCTGAAGGGAAAAGTATAGATCTCCTTCCCTTCTACGCTAGGACCCAAGTTTTACAAGAAGAAAAAGGTAAATACCCATCCCTACCTAGTATTCTAAAGAATTTATGCTATAGAAAGGGTAGATGATAGTTGTAAAGGGTGTTAAAAGGGGAAGAATCGGATTTCGACAAATTTTTCCGGCACTACGGAAAAATCGTGTCAAAGTCCCAACTTTGGCAAATTATTTAGGAGGTCAAACGGCCTCCGATAGTGATGCATGTTACCTTTTTGGAATTTCCTATGAGTGTAGAATGTTAGGTAAAAATTTCATCAAATTTGGAGTCTGGAAAGTGGATCAAACCCGGGATGAAGTAACCGGCTGTCGGTCCGGGTTACTGTTCATCCGGGTGGAAAATAGGGGATTTCATGCTATAATAGGGTATTAAGCCTAGATCAAGCTAAAAGAGACCTTGTACTCGTGCAAGGGAGTCCCTAATACACATAAATGATGAGTTAATTAATAGAAAAAGAAAAAGAGAAAGAAAAGAAAAGATTTAGGGAACGGGGGAGTTGAATCAATTAAAGTTCCCTATATTATAATTGGCACGTAGATTATAGCCCTTGATACAAAACTAAATATATTGTAAATGCATGTCACAGTTGGGCAAGAAGCTAGGGAACAAGAGGAAGAAGTCCCCTGCTGCCTACTGTAAAATTCTAGAGGCGTATCGAGGCCGTGCCGGATTGGCAGGTGAGTGGGAGTCATGTACTTTGCACCATGAGCATCCTTAATTCATTTTCATGAATACCGCCAAGTGTGAATTGATTCCACTTGTGCATATTGATTGATATTGTAGTAGATTCCTCTATAATCTTGTTTCTCCATACTTGATTATCTTGTGCACGCATTTGAGGGAATACTGAGAGGAATTACAAGGGGCGGAAAAGTAGTCAAATTGGATCTGAATTGTGAAATGATTTCTTTTGTAAATTGATTTCATTTCCTCCATTTCAAAGACTTGTGAGTGGTATATTGAGTTGCATTGCACACCCTTGACCCCTCAATCCCAACCCTGATGTTAGTTTATGATTGGGTCGGAGTCGAGTGAGTGGTAGTCTTAATTATGCTCCTTTTTAGTAGAGTATTGGAAGGGTGCATTATGGCATTCATGCATGGCTTGACAGTATCTGCAGGACACCTATAGTCGATGGGGTTGAACATCGGCCTTTGTGCACATAGTAGCCTTCTGGGTGGGCGGAGCCCAGTCCCTTCCTAGGGGGGACACGGCCCTAGGCGTAGGATTGGCCAGTCCTACGACTTATACTCTGCTTGCCGCCGGGCATAGTAAGACCCTGCGAGGTGCAGTATGGCTTTCCGCGGATGTAGAATTCCCGCGAGGTGCCGTTTAGTATATAGATGTGAGATGGATTTCTGTTCTGGATACTGGCTTGCATTTATATTATCAGTATGGTGTCTTATTCTGCATATGCATGTGATACTGGGAAGTTGTTGCTGGTTCGCCTGGGGCGTAAAACCCACCTCCCGATAGCTATCTAGCATTTATATTATTGGTATGGTGTCTTATCCTGCATATGCATGTGACAGTAGGGAGTTGTTGCTGGTTCGCCTGGGGCGTAAAACCCACCTTCCAATAGCTGTCTTGTTGATGATTCAGCATATTGACACCTGATTTGTATATTCCAGCATTATGATCTGTTGAATATATTCATGAGTAGTATATATGTTTACTCGATTATTCCATATATGCTTCAGATGAGTTGATTGTGATTGTGGTGATATTGATGATTTACTCCATATTCTTTATGTTGAGTTCATGTTCATCTTGTTATTGATCTTGAGATTTCATCTCGAGCCATGATTATATTCTGTCTCATGTGCATAGTACTCTCTACTCCACTCACTGAGTATTTATATACTCACTCCCCAGTTTGGTGTTTTTGATTGCAGGGCAGGTATTGTATAGAGAAGAGCAGGGTTAGAGATTGCCTGCTAGCTGTGCCGCTCCATAGTATAGTATAGTATAATGTAGATAGAGGTTTATACCTTTTGGTGTATTATAAACCTTCTATTGTATATAGTGCATAGTTACAGTCATAGATCCTGTTGTGGATATGGGTTGGACCATGGATGGATTGGGAAGCAGGTATATATATATATGTGTGCAAATCAGTTGTATGCCTGTGATAATGTATTGCTATATATTGTCCAGGTTTATTATGTGACAGATTATGTGATTAATGCTCTGACAGGTAGTGTGTTGTATGTATTGAGATAATCCTGACAGGTCACTATAGGAAAAGTGATCATTTTGTGCATGCATCATGCCAAATTTTTTTCAAGATTTATTGATAATTGATAGGTAGTAGGGTTCTACGCGGTGGCTGGTGGCCTTATGCCTACCCGCACCCTAGGACCGTCGCGGCGGCCCGCCGGGAACGGGGCGGGGGTCGTGACAAAGGTAAGGATCCTAATACCTGCAACGAGGCGATGTTAGACATCGATTCCGAGAGATGGCTGGAAGCGATGAAGTCAGAGATGGACTTCATGCATTCCAACCAAATCTGGAGCTTAGTAGATCTACCAAAGGGTATAGTACCTAATGGGTGTGAATGGATCTACGAGAGAAAATTAAGTTCGGATGGCTAGGTAGAGACCTATAAGGCAAGGCTAGTGGCGAAAGGTTATAGTCAGTGCGAGGGTACCGATTATCAGGATATTTTTCCACCAGTAGCCATGCTGAAGTTCATTCGAACATTGCTTGCCATTGCTGCATTTCATGATTATGAAATCTGGCAGATGGATGTGAAAACTATTTTTCTAAATGGATATCTTGAGGAAGATATCTATATGGAGCAGCCTTTGGGTTTCACTTCCAGTGATAGTGATCACAAGGTCTGTAAACTGCAAAGATCCATCTATGGACAAAAGCAAGCATCTCGAAATTGGAACACTCATCTCAACGATGTAATCAAGTCATTTGATTTCATCAAGAACGAAGAGGAATCATGTGTTTATAAGAAGGGTTAGTGGGAGGGCTATTGTAATCCTCGTATTGTACATGGATGATATTCTTCCAATTGGGAATGGTGTTCCCATGCTAACTTAGGTCAAGGTATGGTTGTCTAAGGATTTCTTCATAAAAGACCTTGGGAAAGCATCCTATAGTTTGAGGATTAAGGTCTATAGAGATAGATCTAATAGGATGCTTGTCCTATCACAGAATATGTACATGGAGGAAGTGCTGAAGAGGTTCGGCATGGAAACCTCTAAAAGGGGATTATTACCCCTTAGGCATGGGATAAATTTCTCCAAGAAGATGTGCCCCAACACATCTGAAGAGATTTAGCGGATGAGCAAGATCTCTTATGCTTCGGCTATAGGGAGCCTCATGTATACCATGCTATGTACATGACTTGATATAGTACATGCTGTGACTGTCACGAGCATATATCCATCAAATCTAGGCAATAAGCATTGGATAGCTGTGAAGAACAGTCTTAAGTACTTGAGAAGAACTAAGAACATATTCTTGGTCTTTGGGAGAAGATCAGAGTTAAAGGTAGAAAGATAAACATATATTGATGATAGAAAGTCTACATTAGAATATGTGCAATAGTGGTTCAGTAAATTGGAAGAATTTCAAACAACCGATCATTGTAGATTCTACCTTGGAAGCTGAATGAATCGCCGCCTCTAAGGGTGCAGAGGAAACGTTTTGGTTTAAGAAGTTCATTGCAGAGTTGGTGTAATATCATCAGATGCCATAACACTCTACTACAATAACAAAGGCACCATAGCACTAGCTAAGGAGCCAAAAGTCTCACCAGAAGTCTAAGCACATGGAGTGGCGGTTTAACCTGATAAGCAACTACCTGGAAAAGAAATAAGTAGAGGATCAGAGAGTAGACTCCAAAGGAAATGTGGTGCACCCATTCACTAAGCAGCTAAGTCGGCAGAAAACTAAAGCGCATCTTGAAAAGATAGGGCATAGGTTTATGGCTGATTGGCTTTAGTGCAAGTGGAAGATTGTTAGAAGTATACCCTAAAAGCCAATTTGGCTGACGCATTATTATATTTTAAGACATAAATTTGTACTTGACCTAATTATAAGTTTATTAAGTTGGGCATTATTATCATTCATGTTCTTATGTGTTCATGAATCGCCCAAGGAATGAATATGATGATGACGCATATTCTCAAGCTTGAGAATTTGAGGCATGTGTCATTGGTGATTAATTCCTGAATTGCTCCTGATCGATGGATCATCACGAGGACGGTGATCGATCCGCTGAGATTAGTGCACAGATTGCTTTCTTTGATGGACGAGTCTTGAGCCCACAGTGTGGCGACACTGGAGTAATTGTGCAAGTGCTTGTTAGAGAACAAGGGTACTGAGCGTGACCATAGCAAGTAGTCACTTGGATGTCTATCCACTCGTCAGTGACATACTTGAAGCTGCAGTTGTATGACTAGTCCTTTGACCTGCGATGCCTCGGCTATTCACAATGAGGTTGCTGTAGTTTGACGAGCACATAAACATGGGCCCTATCCATTTGGATCCCTGTGGTGCAGATTGGCTGCAGTAAGTTCATTGTAGGAGTAGGGATACATCTAGATAGAATCTATCGACCTTGATAGATTAGAAGAGATCCTATGTGATTTATGAGACTGAGTTCGTAAATCCTTGGCCAAGGTAGCTTTTGGAAAAAGAGTTTTCCAATCTCGAACTAAAGTCAAATAAATTTTACATATGATAGATGAAGGGGTTTGACGAGTTATCCATGACCTCCATTCTGTCGGGATCTACGATAGAGGGACTGTATCATACGATAGAGGTTCATCTATTCCATTCTGCTGGGTTGCCACTACATGCTGCTAGGTGTCACTGGTGGATTGTGAGACTCAGAGGCATTCACTTGATGATCAGTGAATTCGAATGAGAAGAGTGGAAATTATTCCAACTCATTGAAAGGAGTTTCAATGATATTGTGATAGGGATCACAATATATCTCACTATCAGACAGAATAGAACCTATGGGGTCACACACATTAGAGGTATTGACCGATCCGATGGTTGAATTGCGATTTGGAATCACAAATAATTTATAATTATCAATTTGATTGATAATTATTTTAACTCACTAAGAGTTAGTGAGTAGAAGAAGGAATAATTACAATTGGATTGCAATTTAATTAAATCAATTGGACTTAATTAATTGGGCTTGATCTTATTTAATAAGAGTCCTACTTGCAGTAGGACTCCTAGAGTCCTAATTAGATTAGGACTTCAAATTAAATTAGAGTCCTACTTGGAGTGGGATTCCTAAAGTCCTAATTGGATTAGGACTAAAATTATATGAGTCCTAATTAGATTGGAATTTCTAAAGTCCTAATTAATTTTGATCTAATAAATTAAGATGACTCCTAATTGGATTAGAATTGAAGAGTTCAATTGAGTCATTATTCAATTGGGTCCTAATTAGATTAGGACTCTAAGAGTCATAATTGATTTAATCTTATGGATAAACATGAGGGGACTAAAGCGGCTGAAAGTGGAGCCCACGCACCTCAGAGATGAGGCTTGGGCATGGGGCATGAGAGGATAAAAGGGAGGGGCGTGCCCCTCCTTGGTTTTTACGTGAGAAGAAAAAGATAAAAAAAAAGGGGATAGATGCGAGCTCATCAAGGACCTGACCATATCCAATAGGGTCCGATTCCTCTTTTCTGACACTCCGTTGAATTGAGGTGTTCCAGGATGTGTCCATTGTGAAACTATACCATTTTGTTTGAGATAATCGTGAAACTCTCAACTAAGGTATTCTCCTCCTCGATCTGATCGAAGAACCTTAATTAGTTTTTCTGTCAATTTTTCTACTTCAAATCTGAATTCTTTGAACCTTTCAAATGCTTCAGATTTATGTCTTATAAGATAGACATAACTGTTAGATATATGCCCTAGAAGCCAATCTGGCTAACATATTATTAATTCTAGGACATAATTTTGTACTTGACTATTTATTATTGAATAAATAAAAGGCATCTTTTTCATTCACTATAAGGTTGCTGTAGTTTGACGAGCATGTGAACTTGGGCCTTAGCCATTTGGGTTCTTGTAGTGCGGACTGGCTATAGTAGGTTTATTTTGGAATAGAGTAGCATCTAGATGGGATCTATCGACCTTGATAGATTAAGAGTGATCCTATGTGATTTATGAGACTGAGTTCGATAAATTCTTGGCCAAGTATTTTGAAAAAAGAATTTTCCATATCTCGAACTGAAAGTCGTATAAATTTGACATATGACGGAAGATGGGGTTTGACGAGATATCCATAACCTCCGTCACGTCGGGATCCATGATAGAGGGACTGTATCATACGCTAACTGCACCTAGAGGTTCAGACATTCCATTCTGCTGGGTTGCCACCATATACTGCTAGGCGTCACTAGTTGATTGTGAGACTCGAAGGCATTCACTTGCTGATCAGTGAACCTTGAGAGTAGAACTGAAATCATTTCCGTCCACTGAAAGGAGTTTTCAGTGATATTGAGATGGAGATCTCAATATGTCTCATTACCAGTCAGAATAGAACCTACGGGGTCACACACATAGAGGATTTAATTAGTCAGACTATCATAATTGTGATTTGGAATCACAATAGAAATCAATCATCAATATGATTGGTGATTGAATTAACCGACTAAGTGTTAGTAAGTTAATGAAAGAATAATTAAGTGGAATTGATTGCAATTGGATTGCAATTGGGCTGATTTAATGAGCCAAATCAAATTGGGTTCGACCCAAATTGATTTGGATTCATGATTGGGTCAATTTGATTAAACCAAGATTTGTGCGGATTTTAAAGACCACATGTCGTCGTAGGATGAATATGACTTAAGTCATGTTTGCACTATGTGGACTTTAAAGTCCACATGGCGTGGTAGGATGCATGCTCCTAAATCAATTAATTCTCCTAATGAGATTAGAAATCCTAATGTGATTAGAAAATTAATCAATTGATTAATGGACACATGTCATGCATCTATGAGCACAAGGATTGGACACTTGGCATTAATCCAAGGGTGGGTTATAGTCCCATACTTCTAATAAGATTAGGAGAGGCCCTAAACCCAATCTATAAAAGGGTAGCAGGGGAGACATTATGAAAAAAAATTCTCTCCTCTTCCTCTCCACGCTTCTTCTTCTTTCTTCCTCCTTCTCCATGGCAGCAAGGGGTCTTCGTCCTCCAATTCTTCCATGGTAGCAAGGCAAGGAAGATCCACGTGCAAGGTTCCTCCTTTCTCTTCCTCCATCGTGAGCAAGGTTGAAGAAGAAAGATTTTTCATCAAGGAGGTAAGTTGCAGATTCTTATTCTAACTTATGATAGTCATGAGAGATCTTCGCAAGGAGCTAGCACTCCGGTAAGACCCATTCTTAGATGATTAGATCCTCCTGTGGATACCTATAGAGGTCGGACAATTGTGCGGTGTTGGGTTGTGGAGCCTGATCCATTCCCTTTTTTCAAGACCCCTATGTGCACTATGGTGGTGGAGGATCAAGGGAAGACAAGCCGGAAAGAGTTCGAAAAGATTCAGAGTTGAATCAGCAAAGAAAAAATTTCAGCAAGGTCCGGAGTCGACTCCAGCAGACTTGGAGTCGACTCTGGCACGCAGGCAGACTTGGCACAGTCTTGGAGTCGACTCCAGATCCATAGGAGTCGACTCCCCAGTGTTGGAGTCGACTCGAGAACTCCAGGAGTCGACTCCCACAGGCAGACAGAGAGGCTTTTTCTGTGGACTGTGGCCGAGTCGACTCGCAGAATTGCGGGAGTCGACTCGAGCACGATTTTCACGCGAGGCTGAGTTATGAACCGGGTTCAAGCCAAGGTTTTTTGAAGCCCTAATCAAAGTAAGAGATTGGGAGGTATATATAGACTTCTTGTGGGACACGAGAGGTGTGTGGCAACCTTGAGAAACCCTAGAACTCATCAACGAGAAGTTTCCAAAAGGAGATCCTTTGTGTGCATCAGGAAGACGACGCGTTGCTCGTCTTGAGAGAGATTGTTTTGCTGTAAGAAAGAGAGTTTGTTCTCTTCTCTTGAATCTCTGTAACTTTCTTTGATTATATAGTGAAGTATTGATCTGTGCGGCTGTGGACGTAGGAGCAAGGGACTCCGAACCACATAAACTTGGGTGTCTTGTGCGTTTGTTATTGTTTCTTGCCGTGTTCTTTTTCTCCTACTATTTCTTATATTCCGCAATCGTAGGGTTGAATCCCTAACAACTGGTATCAGAGCCATCTGGTTCAAAGGAAAAAGTGGGAGCAATGGCGGCTGAAGAAGGCAAGGTCAAGATTGACAGATTTGACGGCAAAGACTTTGGTTTCTGGAAGATGCAGATCGAAGATTATTTATATCAGAAGAAACTTCATCTACCTCTTGAAGGTATGAAACCGACAGATATGTCACAGGCCGACTGGGATTTAATGGATCGTCAGGCTTTGGGAGTTGTTCGCTTGACGTTGGCTCGAAACGTTGCGTTCAACGTTTTGGAAGAGAAGACAACAGCAGGTTTGCTGAGAGCATTGTCGAATATGTATGAAAAACCCTCGGCCTCCAACAAGGTGTACCTGATGCGCCGTTTATTCAATCTGAAGATGAGTGAAGGTTCCTCTGTTACTGATCACATCAATGAGTTCAATCTGATTACGAGCCAGTTGAGTTCGGTGGAAATCAGTTTTGAAGATGAAGTTCGTGCCCTAATTCTTCTATCCTCCTTGCCAGAAAGTTGGGGTGCAACGGTGACAGCTGTAAGCAGTTCCTGCGGCTCAAACAAACTGAAGTTTGAGGAGGTCCGAAATCTGATACTCAGTGAAGATATCAGAAGGAGGGAGTCTGGTGTGAAATCTGGTTCGATTCTGAACACATCTGAAGGCAGAGGAAGAACTGTGCAACGCAGTGAAAACCGTGGCAGATCGAAGTCTAAGAGGAGGAGCAAGTCTAGATCGAAAGGCGATGGCTGCTGGCATTGTGGCAAGATGGGCCACACGAGGAAGAATTGTTGGCTTAGAAAGAAGAATCCAAGCAAGGGGCAGAACGAGGTGTCCGTGAATGCAACCACAGATGAAGCCAACGATGCTTTGATTCTCAGCGTGGACAGCCCTATGGAATCGTGGATACTAGACTCTGGAGCTTCGTTTCATTCTACCTCACGGAAGGAGTGTATGCTAAACTACACTGCAGGAGACTTCGGAAAGGTTTATCTCGCTGATGATGAGCCTTTAGATATTGTGGGGACAGGTGAAGTTCATATCAGGATGATGAATCAGTCAGTGTGGAAACTGAAGAATGTGAGGCATATCCCAGGCTTGAAGAGAAACTTGATTTCTGTTGGGCAGCTTGACAGCGAAGGGTATGTTACTACCTTCGTAGGTGGTTCATGGAAAATCACCAAAGGAGCTATGGTGATAGCACGTGGGAACAAGTTGGGGACTCTCTACATGACCAATGACACCAAGGATACGGTGGCATTAACAGAAACAGGTGCAGATAGTTGTCTTTGGCATCGCAGACTTGGACATATGAGTGAGAAAGGTATGAAGATGATGGTGAAGAAGAACAAGCTAGCAGATCTGAAAACTGTTGATGTAGGTCTCTGTGAAGACTGCATATTTGGGAAGCAGAAAAAGGTTAGTTTCTCAAAGGGTGGAAGAACACCGAAGACAGAAAAGCTAGAGCTTGTACACACAGATGTGTGGGGGCCTTCACCGGTTGCATCTCTTGGAGGCTCACACTATTATGTCACGTTCATTGACGACTCTACCAGAAAGGTTTGGATTTATTTCATGAAGCACAAATCAGAGGTATTTGTCACCTTCAAAAAGTGGAAAAGTCTGGTGGAGAATGAATCTGGTGCAAAGATAAAACGACTAAGGTCTGACAATGGCGGTGAGTATGACAGCAGTGAGTTCAAGGAATTCTGCGCAGTGAATGGAATCCGAATGGAGAAGACAATACCGAGCACACCGCAGCAAAATGGGGTGGCTGAGCGAATGAACAGAACCCTGAACGAGAGAGCCAATAGTATGAGGATCCATGCTGGTTTGCCCAAGATGTTTTGGGCTGAGGCAGTCAACACCGCAGCGTATCTAATAAACAGAGGCCCGTCGGTTCCCCTAGATTGCAAATTGCCTGAAGAAGAGTGGACAGGAAAAAATAAATTTGTCACACTTGAGGGTCTTTGGGTGTGTCTCCTTTGTGCACATTAATGCAGAGAAAAGGGACAAGCTAGATGCAAAGTCCAGAAAGTGTTTCTTCATTGGATATGGTACAGATGATTTTGGTTACAAGTTCTGGGATGCACAGAACCAGAAGGTCATCAGAAGCAAGGATGTGATATTCAATGAGCGAGTTCTCTATAAGGACAAGAATACTTCAGATCTTGAGAGTGCAGGGGAGCAAAGCAAGGAAAAACAGCAAGTTGAGCTGCAAGAGATTACAGAAGAAGATGTTGCCAAAAGTTTTCAGAAAAATCCTGAAAATTCAGAAACTGTTGTGGCACAACCTCAACCAAGTATACCACAGCTGAGAAGATCAACAAGAATCTCGAGACAACCGGATAGATATTCATCCTCTTTACATTATCTGCTATTGACAGATGGAGGTGAACCCGAGTGTTATGAAGAAGCCATGGAAAGTGAAGATTCGGTGAAGTGGGAGTTAGCCATGAAGGACGAGATGAAGTCCTTGGATAGAAATCAAACTTGGGAACTCAGTTCACTACCAGAAGGCAAGAAGGCTTTACAGAACAAGTGGGTCTACAAAGTTAAAGAGGAACATGATGGCAGCAAAAGGTACAAAGCAAGGTTGGTTGTGAAAGGCTTCCAACAGAAGGAAGGTATCGACTACACTGAGATTTTCTCTCCGGTAGTCAAATATTCAACAATCAGAGTGATTCTGAGTATTGTGGCAGCAGAAAATCTATATTTGGAGCAGTTGGATGTTACGACTGCATTTCTCCATGGAGAGATTGATGAAGACATCTACATGCAGCAACCTATCGGCTTTGCAGTCCCTAGCAAGGAGAACCTTGTATGCAAGCTGAAGAGAAGTTTGTATGGTTTGAAACAGGCCCCGAGGTTGTGGTACAAAAAGTTCGATGGATTCATGATCAACAATGGTTTTGTAAGATGTCAAGAAGATCATTGCTGTTATCTTAAGGTACTTGATGGCAGTTTTATCATCTTACTTTTGTATGTTGACGACATGTTGATAGCCGGACCGAACCTACAAGAGATTGAAAGATGGAAGAAAGAGCTATCAAGGAAGTTTGCAATGAAAGACATGGGTGCAGCAAAACAGATGCTTGGGCTGAGGATTGAAAGGGATAAGGTGGCTGGAACACTGAAGCTTTCTCAAGCTAACTACATTGATAAGGTGTTGAATAGATTCAATATGACAGATGCAGATTCTGTGAAGACACCTTTAGCGAGCCATTTCAAACTTTCAAAAGAGCAATCACCCAAGGATGATGAGGAGCTGAAGAAGATGTCAAGGGTACCATATGCTTCAGCTGTAGGCAGCTTGATGTATGCTATGATATGCACGAGACCCGACATTGCACATGCAGTGGGAGCTGTGAGCAGATACATGGCCAATCCGGGTAGACAACATTGGGAGGCTGTCAAGTGGATCCTAAGATATTTGAAAGGTACCAGAAATGTAGGCTTGTGTTATAGAAAAGGCAGTCAAACACTACAAGGTTTTGTGGATGCAGACCTGGGAGGTGATACTGACACTAGAAGAAGCACCACAGGGTATGTTTATACCATAGGCGGAACAGCAGTGAGCTGGTTCTCACAATTGCAAAAGATCGTTGCTCTTTCGACAACAGAGGCAGAATATGTTGCCATTACAGAAGCCAGTAAGGAGATGATTTGGCTACAAAACCTTCTGAAAGAGCTGGGCAGAGAACAGAACTGTAGTGTACTATTCTGCGACAGTCAGAGTGCTATTCACTTA
The DNA here is from genome assembly GCF_009389715.1 of Phoenix dactylifera. Classification (NCBI taxonomy): domain Eukaryota; kingdom Viridiplantae; phylum Streptophyta; class Magnoliopsida; order Arecales; family Arecaceae; genus Phoenix; species Phoenix dactylifera. The sequence continues at coordinate 310,397 of NW_024067780.1, read as the reverse complement.
GCTAAGAACCCAATGTTTCATGCGAGAACGAAGCACATACAGCTGAGATATCACTTCATCAGGAAGTTGCTAGAAGATGGCAGTTTGTTACTTGAGAAGATTCAAGGAGCAAAGAATTCAGCGGATATGTTGACTAAGACAGTCACTACAGAGAAATTGAGGCTATGCATGGCCTCAATTGGCCTCCAAAGCTAGTTGAATGGAGGTGCCGCACAGAGAATACAGATCAAGATATAGAAGTTTGTTTATTTTTCAGAGAGATGCACAATTGGATGTATCAGTCTCCAAGTGGGAGAGTTGTTGGGTTGTGGAGCCTGATCCATTCCCTTTTTTTCAAGACCCCTATGTGCACTATGGTGGTGGAGGATCAAGGGAAGACAAGCCGGAAAGAGTTCGAAAAGATTCAGAGTTGAATCAGCAAAGAAAAAATTTCAGCAAGGTCCGGAGTCGACTCCAGCAGACTTGGAGTCGACTCTGGCACGCAGGCAGACTTGGCACAGTCTTGGAGTCGACTCCAGATCCATAGGAGTCGACTCCCCAGTGTTGGAGTCGACTCGAGAACTCCAGGAGTCGACTCCCACAGGCAGACAGAGAGGCTTTTTCTGTGGACTGTGGCCGAGTCGACTCGCAGAATTGCGGGAGTCGACTCGAGCACGATTTTCACGCGAGGCTGAGTTATGAACCGGGTTCAAGCCAAGGTTTTTTGAAGCCCTAATCAAAGTAAGAGATTGGGAGGTATATATAGACTTCTTGTGGGACACGAGAGGTGTGTGGCAACCTTGAGAAACCCTAGAACTCATCAACGAGAAGTTTCCAAAAGGAGATCCTTTGTGTGCATCAGGAAGACGACGCGTTGCTCGTCTTGAGAGAGATTGTTTTGCTGTAAGAAAGAGAGTTTGTTCTCTTCTCTTGAATCTCTGTAACTTTCTTTGATTATATAGTGAAGTATTGATCTGTGCGGCTGTGGACGTAGGAGCAAGGGACTCCGAACCACATAAACTTGGGTGTCTTGTGCGTTTGTTATTGTTTCTTGCCGTGTTCTTTTTTCTCCTACTATTTCTTATATTCCGCAATCGTAGGGTTGAATCCCTAACATGCGGCTCAAACAGGAACCTAGAATAGATCATCAGGTTGCGGTGTTCTACACCTGCAGAATTTTTGAAGATGAGATCTTCAAATCTAATATTGATTACCATATTTTAAATATAATTTTTAAAGGAATTATGCTTGCTGGATTTTCTGCATGCTGAAATTTCAGGTTGCTGAAATTTTCAGCATGCAGATTTTTATTTGCTATGATCTTGCAAATTATTTTAGAATTGCAATTAGATTACAATATTTTAAATCAAGTAATGCATGATTTGAAATTTAGAGAATAGCATAATAGGTTTAAAGTTTCAGATCTAAAATATACATAAGATGCATGTAATCATAATGTTCCTACTTGTTTAAGGTTATGTTTAAAACAATGTATGCATGAGATGTTTGTATTAGTTAAACAAAATTTATTTGCATGAATGTAAATAAAATTTTTAAACAATAGGACATTTATATAAGATGTAAACTGAAACGATTATGTCATTTACATAAGATGTAATCGCATAATATATGAAAGAGTTTCATAATTACATAGGATGTAAACTTAAACCAATATGACATTTACATAAGATGTAAATCGAACGACATATGGTATGGGGTAGATTGTTACATTAGATGTAAATCCCAAGAGACCTAAAACCTCCCTAAATCAATCGAAAGTGAACGATACATTAAGCTAGCCATATTTGATTAATTGATCTAATTGGTGTCTAGGAAAGCTCAAAGATGGTTACTTAATTAGGACCTTACTCTCTGAGTAAGGAGAGCCTCCCACCTGCTTACCTGGCCAATTGATCGATTACCTCCTATGGAAAGCTCAAAGTTGGAATCACTAAGATCTGATTACCCAATATTAAGTCGATTGGTCTTCCACCGTAGTAGAGTTGCTAAAATCTTTCCGACGTTGATTAGTCTCGGCTGGATACAGTGGGCTAGTTGCATCGGAGGATTGGACTCTCTATTAACATGAGATGTTGTGGTAAAGGGGTAAGTGGGTCGGTGATAAGTGCTAAATAATGTATAAATTTATCTATTTTACATAGCACTTATTATTATTGTTATGCACATATTTTAAATTTAAACATAAGAAAATGTGTTTCCCCTCTTCATTGCATTTTAATAATTATTAGAGGTAATTCAAGTTTGGTTTAATTTTCTATATTGATTTAGTCTCATGTGTGTGCAGGTCAAGTCATCCCATTCACGAACTAGTCCCAATCTGTTCCATGTGTGGACTACTTTCTCTCACATGTGCATAAAGCTACCCATTCCTTTGTCCACGTCATATTTCCCGTGGTGTACCAAGTTTCCCAACTTAGCAAAACAAAGGCCTCTTCCATTTTCTCCACTTCTAAACTTCCTTTATTTTAGATTCAGAACAAAGCCCTTCCAACCTACCTGAGTGGACCCCAACCATTTTCTAAAAAAAAAGAAAAAAGAGAAGAAATATAAATAATAAGAAAATTCACATATCCTCCCTCATTCCCGTGTTCATCTCCCACATTATTATTATTATTTTTTGTTTCCTCATCCCCTGTTCCAGAACAAGAGCCGAGATCCTCTCTTTCCTTCTCCGAATTTCCCAGCATCCCAGCCGATTCTAGAATCCATCCTTTCCGTGGATGCATCCCAACATCCTCGTTCCCTCCTTCCTTGATCCTCCCAGATCCTCTCATGAATAACTCCCAACTCCGTGATCAACGCGGTGCACCAGCGCCATCAGCCCATTCCAGCCGCATCAACCGCATGCCCACTGCATCCAGCTCCTCCGTCTTCTTCCGCATCCACCTACGCGGCATCGTCTTCATCCTCGGGTGTTCCGCCATCAGTCGATGCAGCCAGTGACCACTCCTTTGCAATCCTAGCCGGCTACAATCAACGAGCCTTTCCAGCTCAGCCAACATTTCTGGATTAATCTCCTTCCCAGCAGCCGGTAACCCAGCTCCTCCCGGATCGGCATCCGTCTCTAGCTCCGTTCCCGTCTTCTCCGAGATCCCAGACTCCCATGATTCAGCCACCCAGCCAGCTCTTTTCCGGATTAGCGCCTCCATCCCACGGTCAGCTCCATCGATCCAGCCGATCCCGTGGATTCCGTCCCAACGATCACGCACGCGTTCTTCCTCCTCTCCACGCGAAATCATGGATCCACCGCTGGCTGATCCTTGGTGGAGATCTATAAAAGGAAGAGGGGAGGAGAGGGAAGGGGGGAGGGGGAAGAACAGAGGAGGCTCTGTTCGGGAGAAAAAAGGGCCAAACCAGAGAAAAAGAAAGAAAAAAAAGAGAAAGAAAGGAGGGGGGGAGAGAATATTTTGGGATATTTGGGAATAATGGGAGCGGAAGATTTTCACATGAAGATGGGAGGTTGTCCGGAAGCCATGCGCAGCTAAACATCTAGTCTAGGACTGGATGAAGCCCTAGCAATGTAACAGGGCAATTGTAGTTCTTACTTTTTTATTTTTTTTTGGAGCTTGTTTAAATTCTAATTCTCAATGAAATATTCCTTTATGATATTTAAACTTTGAGCATGCTAGTTACTATTCATGTTTGCTAAAGTAGTCTAAGATGATCCATGCCTAGGAAGAAGAGGTGTACTGCACCCTAGGTTAGCATAATTAAGTAGATACTTCTTGCTATACCTAAGATGGATTTTCTTAGAACTCTTTATACTTTTATTTTAAAAAGCTTGTAGCCAATATTGCATGCCTCTCCAAAAGATAAAAAAAAATAAAGAACACAAATCCTGATGCAATGCTATGTGGTGGACTCCAAACCCTAGATCTATTTATTCTGATAAATTCTAGTTCGCACTCATAGTTTAATTTAGTTAAATCAAGTTAGCAAATTCTCTTCTTGATTTATTTTTAAAAGAAAAATAACTTATTCTACAATCCCTGTGGACCGACACCCGTAATCACTATCCTACAGGATACGTGCTATTGCATGGTTTATTTTTGAAATTGAAAGAACCGATCAATTTTTGGCGCCGTTACTGGAGATTGCTAGCATAGTTGTTTTTCTTTTCATTTTGTAAAAAAAACTTTAAATATATATATATCTAAAATAAAATATTTTCTATTGTTGTTACTTTTTTATCTCTTTTTTTTTCTCTTACTAATTTTAATTTTCTTTTGATATTATTTGATCAGGAATCGAAAAGAAAATCTGGGACGATCAAAGAGGGGACTGCAAAAAAGGAATGCTGTAGAGGTTTGCTAAAAAAAAAAAATTTGCTGGGGAAATTTTCTTTGGAAACTTCTAAACCTTTCTTTTTTAAATTGATTCCCAATTAGCTTAAAATTTTGTGGTCATGGTTTGATTTTAATTTTAGCAAAAGTGTGAATGCATGCTTGATACACATCCACCAATTAATCCACACTTAGTAAGGGCAATTACCCCAACAAGATAAGAGCCGGATTTCATCACCGGACTCTTGCCCAACTTAGGTGAACTCAATCTCACATAGTGTCACTTTAATTAAAATCAATTAGACGTTGGCCCCTAGGAACATTCGAGCTCAATAGGACGAAGATCACCAAAAGTTGCACCAATTTTGCTCTGTGGCTTAGTTGATGTCTAGGCAAGCTTTGTCCCTATAAGGAAGACAGTTCATCTGTTCGAGGCAAGTGATTTTAAGTGGGACCTTTACGAACGCATCGTGACCCCTCCACTTACCTGGGAGCTTACCTGGTCAACTCAGTTCATTAGACCGGATTGGAGGCTTAGGTACCCTCTTCAAACCAGTTAGGAGTTGTCTAGTGATTTTAGGGCAAATACAAGGATTTGATGTGTTTTCTTTATTGCATGCTTGACTGATCAAGTACTAGTGTATGCAAGGGAGTCGCTCTAGAGTACGTGACCTATTACCCTTTGACCCTGAAATAGAATGGACCCTTAGAATATTCGGAGCTGAGATTAGAACATGGAATCACCCCCACCTCCTGAGATGGCTGAAAAACAATCCAAACTCCCTGAGGGAGTACTTTACTCCCACATTTACACTTTCCCATCTTGCATTTCGATTATTCGAAGTAAACAGTTGTACAATATGAAATAAAGTCCTGTGTGACCCAAATGCTCCCATCTTTTTATGGGCTCACCAACGAAGACCCATATAAATACTTAGATGAATTTCTTGAGATTTGCACCACTGTCAAGATTCAGAACTTCACTGACGATGCTCTTGAAACTTAGATTATTTTCCTTCTCCCTTAAAAATAGAGCCAAGCAATGGCTGAATTCTTTAGAAGCCAATTCGATTCGTCTTGGGATCAAATGCAACAAGGAATATATTAAAAAATTACTTTTCCATAGGAAGAATGAACCAGTTTAGGCGAGCTATCACAAGCTTGTCCCAAACTGATGGGAGAAGAATTTCATGAAACTTGGAAAAGGATTTCGGGAACCCTAATTCGTAAATGCCCACATCATCAAATACCTAAATGGCAGGTTAGTGCAATGTTTCTATGACGGGATTGACTGAACGAAACCGTTAGCATGATCGATGCTGCATGCGGGGAACTTTCATGCTTCAAAATGAGCATGAAGCATGGCAATTATTTGAAAATCTTAATGAAAACTCCCTCCACCATGCTTCTTGTTCTCGTCAAGCACCCTCGAGTTCTCAAAGAAAAGGGACCATTTGTGAAAATAAGTCATTCTATGGGACCTGTCTAGCAAGGTAGATGCATTGTCCATAAGATTGACCAACTGATGATAGGAGGACATGTCGTTAGCTCTTCCCAAGTACAAGTGTGTGCTATCTGTTCTAGCCCATCGCATCCTATTCATGAGTGCCCCTCAGCACCCCAATTTTTCAAACTCGTGCAAGAACACATCAATGCTGCTTAAACCCAGCCCAGACCGGGTAATGACCCATTTTCCAATACATATAACCCGGGATGGCGGAATCATCCAAATTTTTTTTGGAGGTAGCAAGCTTCTAATACCTCGCAACCCTTCTCCCAAAATTTTTAAAACCCTCAGAATTTTCATCTCTACCGTTCCTCAACTCAATTTCAACATCCTCCTCCTCCAACTCAAAGAAATACAGCCTTTGAGGAAAAGGTGTTGACTGCCCTTCAAGGTTTGGAGGCAAACACACAACTATTGCACTCTCACATGCAATCAATTGCTAAGCTAGAATCCCAAATGGGTCAACTAGCTAATGCATTAAACAAGCGAGAGGAAGGCAAGCTCCCAAGTCAACCAATGAGTAACCCAAGGGGACAATACGTGGCTCAAGAAACTCGATTTTGATTCTTTACCGGATCGTATACCCTACTTTTCTAAGATCTCTTCCTTCTCTTCGGGATCGAACATCAATTGCAACGATTCGGCTTTAAATCATGAGCAAGCCAATGCTTTTGGACTACCCTTAGGAGTGGATGTGTAATAGATAATAAGGCGTTGGGAGGATAACAACAAGGAAGGTGAAGAAGAGGAGAGGAATGTATCACATAAAAACCCAAAAGACTTTCTTCAGCTAGTCCACCATCTGCCACAACCCACATTCCAAAGTGTTGGAACCCGCTCATGCCGCAGAAAAATTTCAAAATTTCAGATGCAGCGAAGAGGCATGCGCGGGATCAACCGTTCATCGCCGATGACGTTGTTTAAAACCGTTCGTAGATAGATAAGGATTAAAACTTTTAAATAACATTAGAAGATCAGATCTTCACCTTTGTGCGGGTAGATGATCACCGCAAACTGATGATCGTGGTTTTGGATGAAGGTTCGCTTGAAGCCGTTCAAGTGTCCGGCCTCTACGGGTATCCACAACGAAGCAGGAACCGATCCAAACGTTCCAATCTCCCCGGGGTTTAGCTCCCTTGCAGAGATATATTTTGATGGCTGATCACCTCCCTTTCAATCAACTCTTGATTGTGCTTGGGAGGAGGAAGAAGAAGGAGGGATCTTGAAGAAGAATCAAAGCACCTTGCAGCCCTTTTCTTTTCCCTGCGTTGGATGAAGCAAAGGAGGAGGGAGGAGGCTGCCGCCAAGGCTTTCTTCTTCTCACCTTTTTGCTGATGGTGGCTGAAACCAAGAGGGGAGAAGGGTGGCCACGAGTTGGAGAGGAGGAGGGCTTCACTTATCATTAGGGCACCTCCTTTCAAAGCCTTTTTAAAGGCATCTAGGGCTTCTATTTGGTTCTAGTCCAAATATGAATCAATTGGGTTCAATCTATGCTAGTCCTAATCAATTAGAACTTGAATGAACCATGACTCAATTGAACTCTTCAATCCTAATCTAATTAGGAGTCATCTTGATTCATTGGATTAATAATTAATTGGGACTTAAGAAATCCTAATCCAATTAGGACTTGTTTAATTCTAGTCCTAATCCAATTAGGACTCTAATTTGAATTTGAAGTCCTAATCCGATTAGGACTCTAGGAATCCTACTCCAAGTAGGAATCCAAATTTAATTCAAACTCCTAATCTAATTAGGATTATAGGAATCCTACTCCAAGTAGGAATCTTAGTCCTACTCCAAATAGGATTCCCAGTCCAAGTAGGAATCCCAGTCCAAGTAGGATTTCTAGTCCTAATCCAATTAGGACTCTACGAATCCTACTCCAAGTAGGACTCTTATTTTAAGTCCAATTAATCAATTTTCTTTGTTCCTTCTTCAACTTATTATCAATCGAATTGATTACTTGTGATTCCTAATCACGATTCAACCATCGGATCGGTCAATGCCTCTAGTGTGTGTGACCCCATAGGTTCTACTCTGATTGGTAGTGAGATATATTGTGATCTCTATCACAATATCATTGAAAACTCCTTTCAATGGGTCGGAACGATTCCAACTCTACTCAATAGGGTTTATCGATCATCAAGAGAATCCCTATGAGTCCCACCATCCACTAGTGACACCTAGCAGCATGTTGTGGCTACCTAGCAGAATAGAATGATGAACCTCTAGGTGCAGTTATCATGTGATACAGTCCTTCTATCGTGGATCCCTACAGGACGGAGGTCATTGATAACTCGTCAAACCCCTTCGTCTGTCATATGTCAAGATCTATTCAACTTAAGTTCGAGAGCGGAGAACTCTTTCTCCACTGTGCAATCTGCCCCGGCCGAGGTCTTACGAACTCAGTCTTATAAATCACATAGGATCTCTCCTTATCTATCAAGGTCGATAGATTCCTTATAGGTGCATACCCTACTCCTACAGTGAACCTACTGCAGCCAATCTACACTGCATGGACCCATATGGCTAGAGACCATGTATTTGTGCAGTCAAACTACAATAACCTCACTGTGAGTAGCCGAAGTATCGCAGGTCAAAGAACTAGTCACACTACTGCAACATCAAGCAAGTCACTGACGAGTGGATAGACATCCAAGTGACTTCTTGTGTTGGTCACGCTCAGTACCTTTGTTCTCTAACAAGCACCTGCACTATTACTTCAGTGTCGCCACACTGTGGACTCGAGTCTCGTCCATCCATAAGGAAAGCAATGTGTGCACTGATCGGATCGATCACCGTCCTTATGATGATCCATTGATCAGGAGCATTCAGAAATTAATCACCAATGATGCATGGCTCAAATTCTTAACTCTTAAGAATATGCATCATCATCTTATTAATTCTTGGACGATTCATAGACACATAAATAATATGAATAGAAAGATGCCTTTATTTATTCAATAATAAATAGTCAAGTACAAAATTATGTCCCTAGAATTAATAATGTGTCAGCCAAAATTGGCTTCTAGGGTATACATCTAACAATCTCCACTTGCACTAAAGCCAATCAGTCATATATCTGAGTCCCATCTTCTCAAGGTGGGCTTCAGTCTTTTGTTGACTTAACTGCTGATGCAGGAGCACGAGCCCAAAATCATAATGATTACGTCAAGTTTGGATTCTTGCTTGTGTGTGGCCCGAAAACACATTGGGTTTCGTAATTTCTAGCATTTAATTGGATTGAGTCTATTTTATTTTGGTCACATTGAGTCCTTTTATTTTGGGTTTATTTGAGTTCTTATTTTGGGTTTGCAATTTGCTGATTTATGTTTGTAATTGAATGCCAAGTGGCATCAAAAGAGTCCATGTTATGCAAGGATTGAGTCAAGTCATATTGGGTCATGTGTGGAGAATTTAGTTTAGTCGTATGAGTGAAATTGAGTCCTTATGCGAGAGGATTGAGTCCCATGTGTTTAAGATTGAGTCCTTATGATTGAGTGCCATTAAGAAGGATTCCTAATGCCGTGAAGATCATCACTCATCACGTGGAGAAGTTCAACCATGAAGATCTCTCACATGTGGAAGAAATTCAGAGTTCAGATCCAGTTGAAATCCGTGACAGATTGAACACCATATGGTATTTTGAAGATTTCGAGAGCTACAGAAGTCTGATTAAGTTGATTCAAATTTTGTTGGAAAGTAGACATCCGTAGCTTCCAATGACTATAAGAACATAAAATTTGGAGATCGGATGACATTTGAGGAGTCTCCCGAACATCATGCTGATGTTGGTACTCGAGAAGGTGTTTGAGTAATGGTGCGGTTGGGGTTCCTGCTCCTAATCTCCAACCCACACACCATGAAGGGTTGACACTTGTCCAACCTTTAGTTGGCAAGTTGTTTAGGAAGTTTATCATTAGATTTGAATTTTAAAAAATGTCCTTATCTGATTTGAGTCCAAGTAAATCTGTTTGTAACTTCCAACCTCTTTCTCTTTATAAGAGGAGGTTTCGATGAATGAAATGATATCAAATTTATTTGAAAAAAAAATTCTAGAGATTTGTGAGAGAGAGACCACGAAAAGAAGTGCTCTTTTCCAGCCATTGGTGAGACACCATTGGAGAGAAGAAGATAAAGGTGAGACGCCCCAACCTTCTCCTCAAATTCTAGGAACCTAGGGTGTGAGACTCAACCTAGTTTCTTTAGTTATCCTTTAGAAATAAATTCCAAAAAAAAAAAAAAAATACTCCATTGTTCCCTCACGTCCACAAGAGCTTCCAACCTTCATATTCTTCAGAAAAATCTACGTTCATATAGCCAACATATTGATCATCAAATTGGGTTCATACTAGTTCCTTTTGGTGTACTGATTGTGCCTAGTTCTTCCATCACCAACCTATTAGAAATCCTGATTAAATTCAAGTAAAGTTTCTTCCATCCTCTTTAATACTTCATCCCTTTCAGAATCCATCTAATACTCAAAAAAACTCTCAAGCCATCAGACCTTATATTGATCAATCCAATCGGTTCGAATTGATTCCTCTCAACGAATCCAATTGCAATCTAGAACCGCCCAACGCCAACCTTTCTTTGGAGCCAATTGCTGCCAATTCAAATCAATTTTTCCAACCCATCCTCTTTCTTCTTCCTTCCACCACAAAGAACCCTAGCCTCCATTGCCATTGCTTAGAAAAAAAAAGAAGAGAAGAAAGATTCAGCCATCCTCAAAGAAGAAAAAAATCTGCAGCCCACCCCGATTGCGTCAATTGGTATCAGAGCGAATCGATCCACAGGAGTACTAGAAGAAGATCTTACCTCAGGAGGTAACATCCATATCTTGAAACATTCAGATCTGATTTTTTGGTGTGTTGGGTAGATCTGATTGATTCATAGAAGTTAAAGGGAATTAAAATTCAGCATCTTATACTTGTTTGAAATCATACCGAAATTTCTGCCAGTAATAATTCTTGTTTGATTTTGGTTTGGGGTATTTTATATTTTGTTCTTCATCTTTGTAAACCCCATACCATGGGAGAGTTGGAGGTTGAATGAGTGGTGTAAAAGAAAAAAAAAAAGAAAAAAAAAATTATCTGAAGTGGGTCAGATCATCGCTTGGGTGATGACCACTGGGGGTTAGAGTTTGAGAAAGAAGCCATAAGGAGGGTCGGTTCATCCCTTGGGTGACGGCCAAAGGGTTTTTATTATCTCTGATTTTTGTTGCTGATTCTATTGCACCATCATGAGTACAAGATGTCGCTATCCCTACTATGAAGATCGACATTATCCCTACAATGTCGATCGATGTCGTTCCTACTACGATGATCGTTGCCATCCCTACAATGATGATCAACAACGAGAAGTAGAAGAGATGGATCGTACGGAGGCACGACTACGACATCGTCGCCAACAAGATAAGAAGCTGGCTGAAGTCCTCCATCGAATGGATCTTATACGGCAAAGGAGGAGGCATACCAACTCGCGCTTCGTATGGAGTCACAGCAGCGACAACGATGCCCTGCACAAACACCGATCGTGCGACGGCCTCTAGAACGCAGTAGCCAAGGAGTCCCTTTTCCTCAAGGTAACGCCCCTATTTTCAGATCTAAAACCTCTTTTAATCGAAGTGCTTATCAAGAAAGAGGTGCTTTACGGGCCAATGAAAGGGGTAAAGGATGTATGCCCCAATCCATGCTGCAAGAAAGTAACTCTACAGATTGCTACAAGTGCGGCGGTCGAGGCCATTCCGCCGTTGTTTGCCCCACCAGAGACCAACGTTCCACGTTGGTATGTGAGGAGGACAAGATCATAGAGCCTTCTGAAGTTCCTCCTTCTCCTATCATCGACATCAGTCATGAAGTCTGAATCTGTGTACCCTTCTACCTTTAACTTTGATGATCCTCCAAAAAACCAAGAATAAATCTTTAGTTCTTCTTCAAAAACAAGTACTTAAGAATATTCTTCACAGCTGTCCAGTGTTCTTCATCTGGATTCGACTGATATCTGCTTGTGACACTCACAGCAAGGGCTATATCAGGTCGTGTACATAGCATGGCATACATGAGGCTCCCTATTGCTGATGCATAGGGAATCTTGCTCATGCGTTGAATCTCTTCAGATGTGTTGGGGCACATCTTCTTGGAGAGATGAATTCCATGCCTTAGGGGTAAAAGACCCCTTTTAGAGTTTTCCATGCTGAACCTTTTCAGCACTTCCTCTATGTACATTTTCTGTGATAGGCCAAGCATCTTTTTAGATCTATCTCTATAGACTTTTATTCCCAAAATATAGAATGCTTCCCCAAGGTCTTTCATGGAGAACTCTTTTGACAACCAGACCTTGACCGAGGTTAGCATGGGAATATCATTCCCTATCAGAAGGATGTCGTCCACGTACAGTACGAGAAATACGACAGCGCTCCCACTAACCTTTTTGTAAACACATGGTTCCTCTTCATTTTTGATGAAATCAAATGTTTTGATTGCGTCATCGAAACGAGTGTTCCAACTCCGAGATGCTTGCTTTAGTCCATAGATGGACCTTTGCAGCTTGCAGACCTTGTGATCTCCATCACTGGAAGTGAAACCCAAAGGCTGTTCCATATAGATATCTTCATCAAGATATCCATTCAGGAAAGCAGTTTTCACATCCATCTGCCAGATTTTATAATCATGAAATGCTGCAATGGCAAGCAATGTTCGGATGGATTTTAGCATGGCTACAGGTGAAAAGGTCTCCTGATAGTCAATGCCTTTGCGTTGACTACACCCTTTCGCCACTAGCCTTGCTTTATAGGTCTCTACCTTTCCATCCGAACCTATCTTCCTTTTGTAGATCCACTTACATCCAATAGGCACATACCTTCTGGTGGATCTACTAAGGTCCAGACTTGGTTGGAATGCATGGAGTCTAATTCTAACTTTATAGCTTCCAACCATTTCTCGGAATCGATATCAGATATCGCCTCGTTGTAGGTTTTGGGATCCTGTATGTGATCCCTATCTCCCACTAGGAACATTTCCTCAGTATCCTCTTCTAGTATACCTAAGTATCTATCGGGAGGATGGGAGACCCTACTTGATCTGCGAGGTAGTTGAGGGACATCGTGTACTGGCTCTGTATGAATGGGTTCGATAGGATCCATGACTCGTTGCTTTTCAGAGACTTTCTCTTCAAGCTCAATTTTCCTCCCACTGCCTCTATCAAGGATAAACTGGTTTTCCAAGAAGATGGCATGACGGCTCACAAACACATTGTGATCCTCTGAGACGTAAAAATTGTATCCTAATGACTCTTTAGGATATCCTATAAAATGAGCACTTATGGTCCTAGCCTCTAGTTTGTCCGCCTGTAGTCTTTTGACGTGGACCGGACATCCCCAAATCTTGAGATAACCAAGACTTGGTTTCTTACCATGCCATATCTCATACGGTGTGGTAGGAACGGATTTAGAGGGAACTCTATTAAGTAGATATACTGCGGTAAGTAAGGCATCTCCCCAAAGAAATATAGGTAAATCAGTGAAGCTCATCATGGACCGGACCATATCCAATAGAGTCCGATTTCTTCTCTCTGACACCCCGTTGAGTTGAGGTGTACCCGAAGGAGTCCATTGTGAGACTATGCCATTGTCCTTGAGATAGTCCCGGAATTCTCCACTAAGGTATTCTCCTCCTCGATCTGATCGAAGAGCCTTAAGAGGTTTTTCAGTTTGTTTTTCTACTTCATTTCTGAACTCCTTGAACTTTTCAAAAGATTCAGACTTGTGTCTCATAAGATACACATACGCATACCGTAAATAATCATCGGTAAAGGTAATGAAGTACGAATAACGTCCCCTGGCTTGCACATTGAATGGGCCACACACATCTGTGTGTATCAGGGTAAGTATTTCAGTGGTCCTCTCCCTATGTCCTACAAAGGGCAATCTAGCCATTTTTTCTTGAAGACAGGACTTGCAAACTGGATATGACTTGGAAGTCAATGAGCCGAGAAGCCCATCTTTATCCATTTTGTTCATTCTGTCCTCTCCAATATGGCCAAGCCTGAGGTGCCACAAATATTTTTGGTTTATCTCATCCCTGGATCTCTTGGATCCTTTGGCACTCACTTCTTGCTCAGACACATTTACAGATACATCCATATGCAAATGATAGAGACTGTCAATCATAAAACCACGTGCGACTATTTTATTTCTGAAATAAATGGAACAACAGTCTTTGTCAAATGTAAAAACATGACCTTCCTGTGTTAGACATGAAACAGAAATCAAATTTCTGCTAGCAGCAGGTACATAATAGCAGTCTCTAAGTAATAAACTAAAACCAGACGGTAGTCGCAGATGGTAGGTGTTGGGAACCCGCCCATGCCGCTGATATTTCAAAAATTTTTCAGATGGCAGCGAAATCGGCATGCACGGGTTCGACGTTCATCACATGAACGTTGTTTCGAGACCTTTCGTAATTAGGTAAGAATTAATACTTTTAAAACTATTAGGAAGATCAAATCTTCACCTTGCGCGGGTAGATGATCACCGCAAATCTGAATTCGTGGTTTTGGAAGAAGGTTCGCTTGAAGCCGTTCAAACGTCCGGCCTCTACGGGTATCCACACGAAGCAGGATCCGATCCAAGCTCTCTATCTCACCGGGGTGCTAGCTCCCTTGCAGAGATAGCTTTGATGGCTGATGTCCTCTCTTTCAATCAACTCTTGATTGCACTTGAGAGGAGGAAGAAGAAGGATGAAGAAGAGGAAGAAGCAAAGCCCCTGCAGCCTACTTTCTTTTCCCTGCGTTGGAAGGAGGAAAGGAGGAAGAGGAGGGCGCCTTAGCTTCTTCTTTTCTTTCTTCTTGTTGGCGGCTGAACCAAAGGAGGAGCAAGAAGGGGGCGTACGGCAGCAAGGAAGAAGCCTTCTCATGAATTAGGTCAGCCCCATGAAGCCCTCTTTAAATAACAAGTGGAGCTCCTAACTTTTAGGAGCTCCCTTGAAATAATTCCAAGAGGGGCGCCGGCCCCTCTTGTTGCCGCACCAAGCAATATGAAAGGAGGAGGGGCGTGTGCCCCTCCTTCATGGTTGCCCTAATCCTCATTAGGTAAGGATTTGGATGCCCTAATGTGGTTAAGTCCTAATCCAATTAGGCTTAACCAAATTGGGTTTAATCTATGCTAGTCCTAATCCAATTAGGACATGAATGAATCATGACTCAATTGAACTCTTCAATCCTAATCCAATTAGGAGTCATGTTGATTCATTAGATTAATAATTAATTTAGACTTAAGGAATCCTAATCCAATTAGGATGTATTTTAATTTTAGTCCTAATCCAATTAGGACTCTATTTGAATCCGAAGTCCTAATCCAATTAGGATTTCTAGGAATCCTACTCCAAGTAGGAATCCAATTTTAATTTAAAATTCCTAATCTCATTAGGATTGTAGGAATCCTATTCCAAATAGGAATTCCAGTCCTACTCCAACTAGGATTCCCAGTCCTAATCCAATTAGGACTCTAGGAATCCTACTCGAAGTAGGATTTGTGTTTAAGTCCAATTAATTAATTCCCTTTGTTCCTTCTTTAACTTCATATCAATCAAATTGATTACTCGTGATTCATAATCACTTTTCAACCATCGGATCGGTCACTACTTCTAGTGTGTGTGACCCCATAGGTTCTATTCTGACTGGTAGTGAGATATATTGTGATCTCTATCACTATATCATTGAAAACTCCTTTCAATGGGTTGGAACGATTCCAACTCAACTCATTAGGGTTTATCGATCATCAAGATAATCCCTATGAGTCCCACCATCCACCAGTGACACCTAGCAGCATGTAGTGGCTACCCAGCAGAATGGAATGATGAACCTCTAGGTGCAGTTAACGTGTGATACAGTCCTACTATCGTGGATCCCTACAGAACGGAGGTCATGGACAACTCGTCAAACCCCATCGTCTGTCATATGTCAAGATTTATTCGACTCGAGTTTGATAATGAAAAACTCCTTTTCCACTTACTGCCCTGGCCAAGGTCTTAGAACTCAGTCTAACAAATCACATAGGATCACTCCTCTTCTATCAAGGTCGATAGATTCCTTATAGGTGCATACCCTACTCCTACAGTGAACCTACTGCAGCCAATCTACACTGCATGGACCCATATGGCTAGAGACCATGTATGTATGCAGTCAAACTACAATAACCTCACTGTGAGTAGCCGAAGCACCGCAGGTCAAAGGACCAGTCACACTACTGCAACATCAAGCAAGTCACTGACGAGTGGATAGACATCCAAGTGACTTCTTGTCTTGGTCATGCTCAGTACCCTTGTTCTCTAACAAGCACCTGCACTATCACTTCAGTGTCCCTACACTGTGGACTCAAGTCTCGTCCATCCAGAAGGAAAGTGATCTGTGCACTGATCGGATCGATCACCGTCCTCGTGATGATCCATTGATCAGGAGCATTTAGAAATTAATCACCAATGATACATGGCTCAAATTCTCAACTCTTGAGAATATGTATCATCATCTTATTTATTTCTTGGACGATTCATAGACACATAAACAATATGAATGAAAAGATGCCTTTTATTTATTCAATAATAAATAGTCAAGTACAAAATTATGTCCCTAGAATCAACAATGTGTCAGCCAAATTGGCTTCTAGGGCATACATCTAACAATCTCCCACTTGCACTAAAGCCAATTGGTCATATATCTTAGGCCCATCTTCTCAAGGTGGGCTTCAGTCTTTTGCTGACTCAGCTGCTTAGTGAAAGGGTCTGCCACGTTATCCGCGGAGTTTACTCTCTGCACCTCTACATATTTCTTCTCCACATAGTCGCGTATGAGGTGAAAGCGCCGCTCTATATGCTTAGACTTCTGATGAGACCTTGGCTCCTTAGCAAGGGCTATGGCGCCATTGTTATCGCAGTAGAGTGTTATGGCATCTGATGTCATCACATCCAGCTCTGCAATGAATTTCTTGAACCAGAAGCCTTCCTTAGCAGCTTCAGAGGCGGCGATGTATTCGGCTTCCATAGTCGAATCAGCAATGATCGGTTGTTTAGAACTCTTCCAATTCACCGTACCACCATTGCACAAGAACACGTATCCAGATGTTGACTTCCTGTCATCGACATCAGTCATGAAGTCTGAATCTGTGTACCCTTCTACCTTTAACTCTGATGATCCTCCAAAAACCAAGAATAAATCTTTAGTTCTTCTCAAGTACTTAAGAATATTCTTCACAGCTGTCCAGTGTTCTTCACCTGGATTCGACTGATATCTGCTTGTGACACTCACAGCAAGAGCTATATCAGGTCGTGTACATAGCATGGCATACATGAGGCTTCCTATTGCCGATGCATAAGGAATCTTGCTCATGCGTTGAATCTCCTCAGATGTGTTGGGGCACATCTTCTTGGAGAGATGAATTCCATGCCTTAGGGGTAAGAGACCCCTCTTGGAGTTTTCCATGCTGAACCTCTTCAGCACCTCCTCTATGTACATCTTCTGTGAAAGGCCAAGCATCCTTTTAGATCTATCTCTATAGACCTTTATTCCCAAAATATAGGATGCTTCCCCAAGGTCTTTCATGGAGAATTCTTTTTGACAACCAGACCTTGACCGAGGTTAGCATGGGAATATCATTCCCAATCAGGAGAATGTCATCTACGTACAGTACGAGAAAAATGACAGCACTCCCACTAACCTTTTTATAAACACATGGTTCCTCTTCGTTTTTGATGAAATCAAACGTTTTGATTGCATCATCGAAACGAGTGTTCTAACTCCGAGAGGCTTGCTTTAGTCCATAGATGGACCTTTGCAGCTTGCAGACCTTGTGATCTCCATCACTGGAAGTGAAACCCAAAGGCTGTTCCATATAGATATCTTCATCAAGATATCCATTCAGGAAAGCAGTTTTCACATCCATCTGCCAGATTTCATAGTCATGAAATGCTGCAATGGCAAGCAATGTCCGGATGGATTTTAGCATGGCTACAGGTGAAAAGGTCTCCTGATAGTCAATACCTTCGCGCTGACTATACCCTTTCGCCACAAGCCTTGCCTTATAGGTCTCTACCTCTCCATCCGAACCTATCTTCCTTTTGTAGATCCATTTGCATCCAATAGGTACAATACCTTCTGGTGGATCTACTAAGGTCCAGACTTGGTTGGAATGCATGGAGTCTATCTCTGACTTCATAGCTTTCAGCCATTTCTCGGAATCGATATCAGATATCGCCTCGTTGTAGGTTTTGGGATCCTGTATGTGATCCCTATCTCCCACTAGGAACATTTCCTCGGTATCCTCTTCTAGTATACCTAAGTATCTATCGGGAGGATGGGAGACCCTACTAGATCTACGAGGTGGTTGAGGGACATCATGTACTGGCTCTTTATGAATGGGTTCTATAGGATCCATGACTCGTTGCTTTTCAGAGACTTTCTCTTCAAGCTCAATTTTCCTCCCACTGCCTCTATCAAGGATAAACTGATTTTCCAAGAAGATGGCATGACGGCTCACAAACACATTGTGATCCTCTGAGACGTAAAAATTGTATCCTAATGACTCTTTAGGATATCCTATAAAACGAGCACTTATGGTCCTAGCCTCTAACTTGTCCGCCTGTAGTCGCTTGACGTGGGCCGGACACCCCCAAATCTTGAGATGACCCAGACTTGGTTTCTTACCATGCCATATCTCATACGGTGTGGTAGGAACGGATTTAGAGGGAACTCTATTCAATAAATAAATCGCTGTGAGTAAGGCATCTCCCCAAAGAAACATAGGTAAATCAGTGAAGCTCATCATGGACCTGACCATATCCAATAGGGTCCGATTCCTCCTCTCTGACACCCCGTTGAGTTGAGGTGTACCCGGAGGTGTCCATTGTGAGACTATGCCGTTTTCTTTGAGATAGTCCCGGAATTCCCCACTAAGGTATTCTCCTCCTCGATCTGATCGAAGGGCCTTAAGAGGTTTTCCAGTTTGTTTTTCTACTTCATTCTTGAACTCTTTGAACTTTTCAAAGGATTCAGACTTGTGTCTCATAAGATACACATACCCATACCGTGAATAATCATCAGTAAAGGTAATGAAGTAAGAATAACGTCCCCTGGCTAGCACATCGAATGGGCCACATACATCTGTATGTACTAGGGTAAGTATTTCAGTGGTCCTCTCCCCATGTCCTACAAAGGGCAGTCTAGCCATTTTTCCTTGAAGACAGGACTCGCAAACTGGATATGACTCGGAAGTCAATGAGCCTAAAAGTCCATCTTTATCCATTTTGTTCATTCTGTCCTCTCCAATATGGCCAAGCCTAAGGTGCCACAAATACCTTTGGTTTATCTCATCTCTGGATCTTTTGGATCCTTTGGCACTCACATCTTGCTCGGTAACATTCACAGATACATCCATATGTAAATGATAGAGACTGTCAATCATGAAACCACGTGCGACTATTTTATTTCTCAAATAAATAGAACAGCAGTCTTTGTCAAATGTAAAAACATGACCTTCCTGTGCTAGACATGAAACAGAAATCAAATTTCTGCTAGCAACAGGTACATAATAACAGTCTCTAAGTATTAAACTAAATCCAGACGGTAGTCGCAGATGGTAGGTGCCCACAGCCACAGCAGCAACTTTTGCCCCGTTGCCAACCCAAAGGGTTACCGCACCTTCCGCCAGCCTTCTACTTTCCTTTAGACCCTGCATGGTAGTGCACAAATGAGCACTAGAACCAGAATCTATAACCCAACTAGAAGTAGAAGAAACCGTTAGATTAGTTTCAATAATGAGCAAGTCTATACCTTCTGAAGGTGTGTCACCTTTCTTGTTCTTCAGGCTCTCGAGGTATGAAGGACAGTTTCTCTTCCAGTGGCCTTCGACATTGCAGTGGAAACATTTTCCTTTGTCGTTAGCCTTTTTCTTTTGAACTTCCTTCTTTGGCTTCTTGTCTTTCTTCTGCTTCTTTGCAGGCTTCTTTTTCTTCCAAGTAGACTTTCTCTTGGAATCAGAAGTCAACTCAGCAGTGAGGACATTGCCCCTTGAACCTTTCAAGGCTCCCTCAGCAGTTACCAACATGTTGATTAGTTCAGTCTTAGTGCATTCAATCTTATTCATGTGGTAGTTTACTATAAACTGACCAAATGAATCAGGAAGTGACTGTAGGATCAAATCCACTTGCAATTCCTTGTGCATGTCCATACCGAGCTTCTCAAGCTCCTCTAGGTCCTTGATCATGGTCAGACCGTGATCATGGACAGACTGCCCCTCGCACATCTTCGCTTTGAAAAGCCTCTTGGACACTTCAAAACGAGCTGTGCGACTTTGCTCACCATACAACTCTTGCAGGTGTGCCAGTATGTCCCTAGCAGTCTTTATATTTTCATGCTGGCATTGGAGTTCATTAGACATAGATGCCATCATATAGCATTTTACTCTAATGTCATCGTCCAACCACTTTTTATGCATCTCACGCTGAACATCAGTGGGACGTGCTGGTAATGTGGGGATATCTGAATCGAGTATATAACCTATCTTCTCACAGTCCAAAACTATTTTGAGATTTCTAAGCCAGTCCTTGTAATTGGTTCCGGTCAGTCGGTTGGTCTCAAGAATACGGGTCAAAGGGTTTGAAGCCGACATTGTATCTGCAGAGAGTAAAAATTCTAGTTAGACTTTTGTACTTGATCCTAATCTGTCCTAAGGTCTTTTAGAACAAATGTGACTCCCACTATTTTCTCGAATTCCTCACACTCTCCTGGTAGGAAAACGGAAATCCCACACGACTAGGGTTTCTAGTGGGTACTGCGGTCCCACCAATTTACATGCCACCTCACCTAACAGTTATTGGTGACACATAGATGGATGAGTGTACAACTCTTGTACAATGCTTCTCAAGCATGTTGCAGTGCAACTTGGTCTCTAAGCCATGAAGACCTCACCTAACAGTTATTGGTCTCATTTCTTAGTTAAGTCAGACCCACTGTATAACCGTAGGAATAAAGTTGTCATTGGGTCCTCACCTAACAGTTATTGGTGCCCAACCCCACCTTTACCCTACAACATCTCATGTCTATAGAGAGGTCCAGCCCCCCAATGCAACTTGACCACTGTATCCAGCCGAGACAAGTCAACATTAGAAAGGCCTTAGCAGCTCTACTACAGTGGAAGACCTATTGACTTAATATTGGTTAATCAGGTCTTAGTGTTTGCAACTTGAGCCTTTCATAAGAGGTAATCGAACAATTGGCCAGGTAAGCAGGTGGGAGGCTCCCCTTACTCAGAGAGTAAGGTCCTAATTAAGTAACCACCTTTCATGCTTTCCTAGACACCAATTAGATCAATTAATCTAATATGACTTGCTCATGTCGGTTCACTCTCGACTTGATTGAGGAGGTTTTGATTTAGGTCTCAATTGGGTTTGCTACATCACATGTAGACCTATCTACCCGACTCTCATTCACATCACATGCAAACGGCGCATTGCAGGCAGTTATAATCGCGGCAATAATTAAAGCTAAACTTTAACTAGGTGATGATCATGGATTCTAATTAGGTCGTATTACAAGCACATGCACATCAATTGATCAAGTGGTCTTCAACTCTTGAATTGGTTCCAAGCCTCCTTGATTCGATCCTTGATCAACCCTTGATCCCATCGCCATCAACCGCTTGGATCACCTTTCATCTCATGCCTTTGCTTCAACTTGATCGTTGATGTACATCACATCACAGAAATACAACCAGATGTAAAATAAAAATAAAAATAATTTACATCTCCTTTTAGGAGGCACGCAGGCCTCTCAAAACATCAAATAAGATGCATGCAAGCATCTGAAAAATTACATGACATCGCAGATCACATCGCAGGTCATTACATTTGATACCAAAAGGGGTTGAATCCTATGATCATCACCGTATGCTACAATTATAATTTTCAGATCTGAAACTTAACTGATTATATCATGACATAGGTCGCTGATCATGCTAATCATGATTCTAAACTTTGTAATCCCATTAACAATGTAATTAGAATCATCTTTTTATCACATAAAAATCAGCATGTAAAAATCAGCACCCCTGAAAAATCTGCATGCAGAATTTTTCAGCATGCATGATCATTTAATTTTCAGATCTAATATGCCTTTAGATATTTAATTCTTACCTTAATCTACGAAGCCTAGGCTCTGATACCACTGTTGGGAACCCGCCCATGCCGCTGATATTTCAAAAATTTTTCAGATGGCAGCGGAATCGGCATGCACGGGTTCGACGTTCATCACATGAACGTTGTTTCGAGACCTTTTGTAATTAGGTAAGAATTAATACTTTTAAAACTATTAGGAAGATCAAATCTTCACCTTGCGCGGGTAGATGATCACCGCAAATCTGAATTCGTGGTTTTGGAAGAAGGTTCGCTTGAAGCCGTTCAAACGTCCGGCCTCTACGGGTATCCACACGAAGCAGGATCCGATCCAAGCTCTCTATCTTACCGGGGTGCTAGCTCCCTTGCAGAGATAGCTTTGATGGCTGATGTCCTCTCTTTCAATCAACTCTTGATTGCACTTGAGAGGAGGAAGAAGAAGGATGAAGAAGAGGAAGAAGCAAAGCCCCTGCAGCCTACTTTCTTTTCCCTGCGTTGGAAGGAGGAAAGGAGGAAGAGGAGGGCGACTTAGCTTCTTCTTTTCTTTCTTCTTGTTGGCGGCTGAACCAAAGGAGGAGCAAGAAGGGGGCGTACGGCAGCAAGGAAGAAGCCTTCTCATGAATTAGGTCAGCCCCATGAAGCCCTCTTTAAATAACAAGTGGAGCTCCTAACTTTTAGGAGCTCCCTTGAAATAATTCCAAGAGGGGCGCCGGCCCCTCTTGTTGCCGCACCAAGCAATATGAAAGGAGGAGGGGCGTGTGCCCCTCCTTCATGGTTGCCCTAATCCTCATTAGGTAAGGATTTGGATGCCCTAATGTGGTTAAGTCCTAATCCAATTAGGCTTAACCAAATTGGGTTTAATCTATGCTAGTCCTAATCCAATTAGGACTTGAATGAATCATGACTCAATTGAACTCTTCAATCCTAATCCAATTAGGAGTCATGTTGATTCATTAGATTAATAATTAATTTAGACTTAAGGAATCCTAATCCAATTAGGATGTATTTTAATTTTAGTCCTAATCCAATTAGGACTCTATTTGAATCCGAAGTCCTAATCCAATTAGGATTTCTAGGAATCCTACTCCAAGTAGGAATCCAATTTTAATTCAAAATTCCTAATCTCGTTAGGATTGTAGGAATCCTATTCCAAATAGGAATTCCAGTCCTACTCCAACTAGGATTCCCAGTCCTAATCCAATTAGGACTCTAGGAATCCTACTCGAAGTAGGATTTGTGTTTAAGTCCAATTAATTAATTCCCTTTGTTCCTTCTTCAACTTCATATCAATCAAATTGATTACTCGTGATTCATAATCACTTTTCAACCATCGGATCGGTCACTACTTCTAGTGTGTGTGACCCCATAGGTTCTATTCTGACTGGTAGTGAGATATATTGTGATCTCTATCACTATATCATTGAAAACTCCTTTCAATGGGTTGGAACGATTCCAACTCAACTCATTAGGGTTTATCGATCATCAAGATAATCCCTATGAGTCCCACCATCCACCAGTGACACCTAGCAGCATGTAGTGGCTACCCAGCAGAATGGAATGATGAACCTCTAGGTGCAGTTAACGTGTGATACAGTCCTACTATCGTGGATCCCTACAGGACGGAGGTCATGGACAACTCGTCAAACCCCATCGTCTGTCATATGTCAAGATTTATTCGACTCGAGTTTGATAATGAAAAACTCCTTTTCCACTTACTGCCCTGGCCAAGGTCTTAGAACTCAGTCTAACAAATCACATAGGATCACTCCTCTTCTATCAAGGTCGATAGATTCCTTATAGGTGCATACCCTACTCCTACAGTGAACCTACTGCAGCCAATCTACACTGCATGGACCCATATGGCTAGAGACCATGTATGTATGCAGTCAAACTACAATAACCTCACTGTGAGTAGCCGAAGCACCGCAGGTCAAAGGACCAGTCACACTACTGCAACATCAAGCAAGTCACTGACGAGTGGATAGACATCCAAGTGACTTCTTGTCTTGGTCACGCTCAGTACCCTTGTTCTCTAACAAGCACCTGCACTATCACTTCAGTGTCCCTACACTGTGGACTCAAGTCTCGTCCATCCAGAAGGAAAGTGATCTGTGCACTGATCGGATCGATCACCGTCCTCGTGATGATCCATTGATCAGGAGCATTTAGAAATTAATCACCAATGATACATGGCTCAAATTCTCAACTCTTGAGAATATGTATCATCATCTTATTAATTTCTTGGACGATTCATAGACACATAAACAATATGAATGAAAAGATGCCTTTTATTTATTCAATAATAAATAGTCAAGTACAAAATTATGTCCCTATAATCAACAATGTGTCAGCCAAATTGGCTTCTAGGGCATACATCTAACAGTAGGTGCCCACAGCCACAGAAGCAACTTTTGCCCCGTTGCCAACCCGAAGGGTTACCACACCTTCCGCCAGCCTTCTACTTTTCTTTAGACCCTGCATGGTAGTGCACAAATAAGCACTAGAACCAGAATGTATAACCCAACTAGAAGTAGAAGAAACCGTTAGATTAGTTTCAATTATGAGCAAGTCTATACCTTCTGAAGGTGTGTCACCTTTCTTGTTCTTCAGGCTCTCGAGGTATGAAGGACAGTTTCTCTTCCAGTGGCCGTCGACATTGCAGTAGAAACATTTTTCTTTATCATTAGCCTTTTTCTTTTGAACTTCTTTCTTTGGCTTCTTGTCTTTCTTCTGCTTCTTAGCAGGCTTCTTTTTCTTCCAAGTAGACTTTCTCTTGGAACCAGAAGTCAACTCAGCAGTAAGGACATTGTCCCTTGAACCTTTCAAGGCTCCCTCAGCAGTTACCAACATATTTATCAGTTCAGTCTTAGTGCATTCAATCTTATTCAGGTGGTAGTTTACTATAAACTGACCAAATGAGTCAGGAAGGGAGTGAAGGATCAGATCTACTTGCAATTCCTTGTGCATGTTCATACCGAGCTTCTTAAGCTCCTCTAGGTCCTTGATCATAGTCAGACCGTGATCATGGACAGACTGCCCCTCGCGCATCTTTGTCTTGAAGAGCCTCTTGGACACTTCAAAACGAGCTGTGCGACTCTGCTCACTATACAACTCTTGCAGGTGTGCCAGTATGTCCCTAGCAGTCTTCATATTTTCATGTTGGCATTGTAGTTCATTGGACATGGATGCCATGATATAGCACTTGACTCTGATGTCATCATCCGTCCACTTTTGATGCGTCACACGCTGATCATCAGTAGGACGTGCTGGTAGTCTAGGAATATCATTTTCGAGTATGTAGCCCAATTTCTCACAGTTCAAAATAATTTTGAGGTTTCTTAGCCAGTCCTTGTAATTGGTTCCAGTCAATCGGTTGGTCTCAAGAATACGGATCAAAGGGTTTGAGGCTGACATTATGATCTGCAGAGAGCAAAGATTCTAGTTAGACTTTTGTACTTGATCCTTAATCTGTTCTAAGATCTTTTAGAACAAATGTACCTCCCACTATTTTCTCGAATCCCTTACACTACCCTGGTAAGAAAATGGAAATCCTACACGACTAGGGTTTCTAGTAGGTATTGCGGTCTCACCAATCTACATGGCACCTCACCTAACAGTTATTGGTGACACAGAGATGGATGAGTGTACAACTCTTGTACAATGCTTCTCAAGCATGTTGCAGTGCAACTTGGTCTCTAAGCCATGAAGACCTCACCTAACAGTTATTGGTCCCATTTCTTAGTTAAGTCAGACCTACCGTATAACTGTAGAAATAAAGTCGTCATTGGGTTCTCATCTAACAGTTATTGGTGCCCAACCCCACCTTTACCCTACAATATCTCATGTCTATAGAGAGGTCCAGCCCTCCGATGCAACTTGACCACTGTATCCAGCCGAGATAAATCAACATCAGAAAGACCTTAGCAGCTCTACTACAGTGGAAGACCTATTGACTTAATATTAGTTAATCAAGTCTTAGTGTTTGCAACTTGAGCTCCTCATAAGAGGTAATCGAACAATTGGCCAGGTAAGCAGGTGGGAGGCTCCCCTTACTCAGAGAGTAAGGTCCTAATTAAGTAACCACCTTTCATGCTTTTCTAGACACCAATTAGATCAATTAATCTAATATGACTCGCTCATGTTGGTTCACTCTCTTGATTGAGGAGGTTTTAATTTAGGTTTCAATTGGGTTTGTTACATCATATGTAAACCTATCTACTCCGCTCTCATTCACATCACATGCAAACGGCACATCACAGGCAGTTATAATCGCAGCATCAAATAAAGCTAAACTTTAAATTGGTGATGATCATGGATTCTAATTAGGTCGTATTACAAGCACATGCACGTCAATCGATCAATTGGTCTTCAACTCTTGAATTGGTTCCAAGCCTCCTTGATTCGATCCTTGATCAACTCTTGATCCCATCGCCATCAACCGCTTAGATCGCCGTTCATCTCATGCCTTGTCTTCAACTTGATCGTTGACGTACATCACATCACAGAAATACAACCACATGTAAAATAAAAATAATAATAAATTACATCTCCCTTTTAGGAGGCACGCAGGTCTCTCAAAACATTAAATAAGATGCATGCAAGTATCTGAAAAATTACATGACATTGCAGATCACATCGCAGGTCTTTACATTTAATACCAAAAGGGTTTGAATCCTATGATCATCACCATATGCAACAATTATAATTTTCAGATCTGAGAATTAATTGATTATGTTATGACATAGGTTGCTGATCATGCTAATCATGATTCTAAACTTTGTAATCCCATTGACCATGCAATTAGAATCATCTTTTTATCACATAAAAATCAGCATGCAAAAATCAGCACCCTAGAAAAAATCTGCATGCAGAAATTTTCAGCACGCATAATCCTTCAATTTTCAGATCTAAGATGCCTTTAGATAATTAATTCTTACCTTAATCTACGAAGCCTAAGCTCTGATACCACTGTTGGAAACCCGCCCATGCCGCAGAAAAATTTCAAAAATTTTAGATGCAGCGGAAGAGGCATGCGCGGGATCAACCGTTCATCACATGAACGTTGTTTAAAACCGTTCGTAGATAGATAAGGATTAAAAACTTTTAAATAACATTAGAAGATCAGATCTTCACCTTGTGCGGATAGATGATCACCGCAAACTGATGATCGTGGTTTTGGATGAAGGTTCGCTTGAAGCCGTTCAAGTGTCCGGCCTCTACGGATATCCACACGAAGCAGGAACCGATCCAAACGTTCCAATCTCCCCGGGGTGCTAGCTCCCTTGTAGAGATATATTTTTGATGGCTGATCACCTCCCTTTCAATCAACTCTTGATTGTGCTTGGGAGGAGGAAGAAGAAGGAGGGATCTTGAAGAAGAATCAAAGCACCTTGCAGCCCTTTTCTTTCCCCTGCGTTGGATGAAGCAAAGGAGGAGGGAGGAGGCTGCCGCCAAGCTTTCTTCTTCTCACCTTTTTGCTGATGGCGGCTGAAACCAAGAGGGGAGAAGGGTGGCCACGAGTTGGAGAGGAGGAGGGCTTCACTTATCATTAGGGCACCTCCTTTCAAAGCCTTTTAAAGGCATCTAGGGCTCCTATTTGGTTTAGTCCAAATCATGAATCAATTGGGTTCAATCTATGCTAGTTCTAATCCAATTAGAACTTGAATGAACCATGACTCAATTGAACTCTTCAATCCTAATCTAATTAGGAGTCATCTTGATTCATTGGATTAATAATTAATTGAGAAGAAATCCTAATCCAATTAGGACTTGTTTAATTCTAGTCCTAATCCAATTAGGACTCTAATTTGAATTTGAAGTCCTAATCCGATTAGGACTCTAGGAATCCTACTCCAAGTAGGAATCCAAATTTAATTCAAAACTCCTAATCTAATTAGGATTATAGGAATCCTACTCCAAGTAGGAATCTTAGTCCTACTCCAAATAGGATTTCCAGTCCAAGTAGGAATCCCAGACCAAGTAGGATTTCTAGTCCTAATCCAATTAGGACTCTACGAATCCTACTCCAAGTAGGACTCTTATTTTAAGTCCAATTAATCAATTCCCTTTGTTCCTTCTTCAACTTATTATCAATCGAATTGATTACTTGTGATTCCTAATCACGATTCAACCATCGGATCGGTCAATGCCTCTAGTGTGTGTGACCCCATAGGTTCCACTCTGACTGGTAGTGAGATATATTGTGATCTCTATCACAATATCATTGAAAACTCCTTTCAATGGGTCGGAACGATTCCAACTCTACTCATTAGGGTTTATCGATCATCAAGAGAATCCCTATGAGTTCCACCATCCACTAGTGACACCTAGCAGCATGTAGTGGCTACCCAGCAAAATAGAATGATGAACCTCTAGGTGCAGTTATCATGTGATACAGTACTTCTATCGTGGATCCCTACAGGATGGAGGTCATGGATAACTCGTCAAACCCCTTCGTCTGTCATATGTCAAGACTTATTCGACTTAAGTTCGAGAGCAGAGAACTCTTTCTCCACTGTGCAATCTGTCCTGGCCGAGGTCTTACGAACTCAGTCTTATAAATCACATAGGAACTCTTCTTATCTATCAAGGTCGATAGATTCCTTATAGGTGCATACCCTACTCCTACAGTGAACCTACTGTAGCCAATCTACACTGCATGGACCCATATGGCTAGAGACCATGTATTTGTGCAGTCAAACTACAATAACCTCACTGTGAGTAGCCGAAGCATCGCAGGTCAAAGGACTAGTCACACTACTGCAATATCAAGCAAGTCACTGACGAGTGGATAGACATCCAAGTGACTTCTTGTGTTGGTCACGCTCAGTACCCTTGTTCTCTAACAAGCACCTGCACTATTACTTCAGTGTCGCCACACTGTGGACTCGAGTCTCGTCCATCCATAAGGAAAGCAATGTGTGCACTGATCGGATCGATCACCGTCCTTATGATGATCCATTGATCAGAAGCATTCAGAAATTAATCACCAATGATGCATGGCTCAAATTCTTAACTCTTAAGAATACGCATCATCATCTTATTAATTCTTGGACGATTCATAGACACATAAATAATATGAATAGAAAGATGCCTTTATTTATTCAATAATAAATAGTCAAGTACAAAATTATGTCCCTAGAATTAATAATGTGTCAGCCAAAATTGGCTTCTAGGGCATACATCTAACACAAAGGCCCCATTCCTTGAAGCACTTATTGCACCCTCTCCCTTTGGCAAGAAGGGAACTTCACTAGAAGAGATAATGGAGGTATTCAAACAAGTTAAAATTAACCTCCCGCTCCTTGATGCCATCAAACAAGTTCCCTCCTATGCCAAATTTCTCAAAGATCTTTGCACCCAAAAGCGAAAATCTAGGAAACATGTGCCTAAAATGGTCCTACTTACTGAACAGGTAAGTTCCATTCTCTAACACAACAGCCCTCCAAAATTTAAAGATCCTGGCGCTCCCACTATTTCCTGTGTCATAGGAGATAACTCCATTGATCGAGCACTTTTAGATCTAGGGGCAAGTGTGAATCTTCTACCCTATTCAGTCTATGAAAAATTTGGGTTAGGTGAATTAAAACCTACCTCGGTGTCCTTATAATTGGCTGATCGATCTGTGAAGATACCACGGGGGATGATTGAAGATGTTCTTGTCAAGGTAGATAAATTCTATTTTTTAGTAGATTTTATCGTCCTTGATATGGAACAGGTGCCCAACATAAAAAAACAAATCCCTGTGATTCTTGGTCGTCCCTTTTTAGCGACAGCCAATGCATGTATCAACTGCAGAACTGGGGCAATGGACATATCATTTGGAAACATGAAAATTAAGTTGAATGTGTTTCATGCCGCTGACCAACATATGAGGGAAGACGAGTGTTGCCTGATTGATGAAATGGATGATCTTGTAAAGGAAGCCCTTCCCTATATCTTAGCAGATGACCCCCTAGAGGCATGCTTGGCCCATAGAAGAAGTCAACATCTTACTCGACAATCAATCTCCTATGAGTTCCCTTCCTTGGAAGATCCGACCTGAACCTCTTCCCTCCATTGCTAGCGCACCACTTTGTCCCTCCATTGATTCTCCACCTAAACTTGAGTTGAAGCCACTTCCGACAACTCTTAAGTATGCTTTTCTAGGACTAGACGATACTCTCCCTTTAATCATCGCGGCCAACTTATCTACGGAACAGAAAGTTAAACTTTTAAGGATGCTAGAAGAGAATAAACATGCCATAGGATGGTCTGTAGCCGATTTGAAAGGGGTTGACCCCTCCGTTTGCATGCATCGAATTCACCTCGAAGATGATGCAAAGCCCACCCGAGAAATGCAAAGAAGACTCAATCCTAACATGAAGGAGGTAGTCAAGAAAGAAGTGGTAAAGTTATTAGATGCCGGAATCATCTACCCAATTTCTGATAGTAAGTGGGTAAGTCCGACATAAGTGGTGCCAAAAAAATCAAGTATCACTGTGGTTGAAAATACGGAAGGAGAATTGATATAAACACGCACAACCATGGGTTGGCGTGTGTACATTGACTACAGAAAACTCAACTCAATGACTAGGAAGGACCATTTTCCTCTACCTTTCATAGATCAAATTTTGGAATGGTTGGCTGGTCAAGGTTTCTACTGTTTTCTAGATGGTTATTCTGGTTATAATCAAGTACCTGTTTACCCGGACGATCCAAAGAAAACCACCTTTACCTGTCCATTTGGGACATTTGCATATAGGAGGATGCCTTTTGGACTATGCAATGCACCTGTAACTTTTCAACGATATATGATGGCCATTTTTTCAAATATGGTGGAAAACTTTCTAGAAGTGTTCATTGATGATTTCTCAGTTTTTGGCCTATCTTTTGACGATTGTCTGGAAAATTTAACCTTAGTTTTGAAAAGATGTAAGGAGACCAACCTAGTGTTAAGTTGGAAAAAGAGCCATTTTATGGTTCAAGAAGGTATAGTCTTGGGACACGTCGTGTTCAAAAGGGGCATTGAAGTAGATAAAGCCAAAGTCGATCTTATTTCCAATCTCCCTCCACCCAAAACTGTGAAACAAATCCGTTCATTCCTTGGCCATGCTGGCTTCTACCGTCGCTTCATTCAGAATTTCAGTAAGATTTTCAAACCCTTGTGCAATCTTCTTGCCAAGGACACTCCCTTTGTCTTTAATGAAGCATGCGAAGAGACATTTAAAAATCTTCTGATGAGAATGCAAAATGTCATATTTTTCTTTCTTAATGTTTAGTCTTGTATACTTATTTTGTGCCTAAATGTACTCATTATTCTTATATTTTGATTTAGGATGCAAATGGAAGCGTTAAGTACAAAACGAAGCTAATTGGGTGATTCTGGATAGTTTCGATATTGTTTCGTAATCTAAACATAACTTACTCATCTGAGCTCTGATTGAGATGATTCAAGATACTGTAGAATGCCAAGAAAATTCTCTACAACTTTTATGTTTTGAGTTTTGATATATAATGGCTTTATCAAGGTCAAAATTGGTCTCGAAGTTGCTGCATGTCCTTAGCCTGCAATACGTGGATTTGACTCGGTCAATTTTCAGAAGTTTCCAGATTTGATGCACGAAAATCCCAGCTGAAAATACCACCTTTCCAGTTATATTAGGACTTTATTTTATTTTTCATAATTAGTCAGATTTTAATATTTGTTAGGAGATTTTTTTGGAAGGGATAAAGGTGAAAGAAAGGGGGCTGCACGGGGGGCTCTTTCTCTTTTCTCTTGGAGGACTCCTCTTTCTCTTTTCTCCTTGGAAGTTTGCATCCATGGCTCTGCGTGGCTAAAGCTTTTATTGGTCTAAGGAAACAGAAGCCTCGGAATCAATAAAACAGTGAGATCTGAATTTGTTTTCATTGTTTAATTCATGCTTTCATGTCGAATGTCCTTCTATGCATATTTTCATGATTGTTTTCATTTAATTACTAGGAAGCCTACTAGTTTATTATTCGTTGCAATCTACTGCTAGGTTAGATATCAAATCCGTAATTGTTTGATCCCTCTAATCTGTGAAGCAACTAAGATCTAATAATTTGCTGCGTCATAAATTTTCGGATCTTAGAAAGAATACTCGGCTAAATCAAATGCAACCGCTTGTGTTTGTGTTGTTTAGCTTCACCGATCTCTCTAATTCTTAAGGCTGTTACTAGATTAAACCTTTAGCGCTTGTCTTGGGTTGTTTAGTAGTTAGGGTTAATTAGATCGCTTGTTTTTAATTAACTATGATTAAGAAAAGATAGGAAAATATTTCTATCGGTGGACATTCAAAGTGCAAATTGATATCTTTGCATCAATGATCAGTTGTAAAATTCCGATGGTGGATGTTGACTTAGACCAAGATTTGTTCTTTTGATTGATTTCAATACTTTAATCTGAATTCTTCTTTAGTTGTTTTATTGTTTTTGTTATACTCAAACCCCCCCATCCTTGTTCAAGTAGCATAAAATTAGGCTAGATACTCTCCGTGGGAACGATCCTTACTCGCACTACTACATATATATTTTTAGGGGTATAGGTTTTATTTTTGGTTGCTTGCGACAGCACACCAAATTTTGGCGCCGTTGCCAGGGAGTGATTCTAGTTGATTTTTGTGCTTCTTGTAATCTTTATTTCGTGCTTGAAATTTTTGAAAAAAAAAATCGTTAGTTTTCGATAGTTACAGTTTCAGCAGAATTCTGATTTTTTGTGGAACTAGGCCTTGTTACTATAGTTTTCTAGGTAAACGATGTTCTGAGCAAGACTAATTAATCCTTTGGATTGCTAGCCCCACCCTCTCGAGGCCAAATTCCACTGTTTCATAGGTTTTTTTAGGCATTTTTGTGTTTTAGCGTAGAATTTTTATTTATTTTCATTACTCTATTTTTTTCTTTTTTTCTTTTTTTCCTTTTCTGATTTGTTTTTCATGGTTTATTAGA